>NW_027467510.1:77500-90000 GCF_046742065.1 Oratosquilla oratoria
AGAAATTTAAACTCAAACACATCATCACATGGTACCAGTAATACTTCAACACAACCTATATAATCAAAATGTCATCATTATCCTAGACCCTCTTTATTGTGTCTATTCACTATTTCTCTTCACTATTCCTCTTAGAACCAAAAACAGATAAGTGCATCTTTACATGAAGATATGACTACAGACACTGGTGCTGTGTTAACTATGCTACGTCACCGTGATCTGCTACATCAACTACAATGTATTAATACGGTATATACGGTAACCTAGAAGAGCACGATGGCAAAGCATGTCTGAGTTCAAACTCATAGGAATGCCAGATAATTTGTGGGAATTCAATTAGGCACTGTAGAATTGGAGAGCACACTACAGTACCTGTTCTCCTGTGATAAACTAAGGAATACATACCAAACTTCGAAATTTCCTTTGCGTTAATAGCCCACTAGCTATAATGCTTAAACAAAAATCGTAGCCTCTAACGGAAGAGAGATAAGGGATTCACACTGACTATGATGCTCCCATCACCCTCAAAAAATAAAATAATAATAATGATAGTAATAGCTTCATATGGGGGAAACGGCAAGTGCCAAAACTGTCACATTTGCCTTGTAAGAACACATCTACGCAATCTTCGAAAGTCGTTTTAAGTAAACAGATATTCTTTTTACTTCTGAAGCTTGCTGTCCCATTTTTTTTTTTTTTTCGGGGTGGAGGGGGAAGGCAACTTTAGAGTGCAGATACGACTAGGAACAGAGCGACGCGGAGGCCATTGAAGCCCAGAAGCCCGTTGGCGTTCCCGCGCCTGAGCCCGAGACTCAGGTCGTAATTCGGGATTTACAGAGGAAAAAACTCCGAGGAGGATCTTTCGACGCTCGTTCTACTCGGAGACCGAATCACCCCACCCACCCGGACACACACACACACACAACCCCACACCCACCCTGGTTGTGCTGAGCAAACATCGAACCAGATGCCGGCACGCTGAGGCAAAAGTCTGAATATGCTCAGCGACGATGCTGCCCTCAGCTTGCTCCACCCTTGTGTCGTCGTTGCCGGAACTGGCCATCGCCACGGCCACGGCCACTGCTGGCCACGCCACCGTCACCATCGGCCAACACTATCGTCACCACTCTTCAACCACACCACCGCCAACGCCGCTACCACCATCGCCCGACGCCGCCGCCGCAGCAGCAGCACCGTCGCTCTCTTCTTCCTCGATGCTGACGACGCTGAGGTATGGGCGCTGATGGAGGCGTGGGTTGCAAATCAATATTCATTTTATTCATAAGTTGTTCACATAATAGGAGACAGCGTCGGCCGCCTGCTGCTTCACCGTACTGCCTGTCTGCTTGGCTTCAAATATCGCGAAGCTGGTTGAGTGTCAAACATGAGAATCGAGGACCAAAGACTAAACGAGACGCCTCCAAACACGCTCACTGCATCCGCTTGGCTCAGCTGAATCCAAAAGTACCTTCAAGTCCCTTCCAGCTATTTCAGTCACCAATGCTGGATCGGACGCGTCCGAAAAGGCTTCCACACTCTTCCGAATAACTTCAAATAATTCCAAAGAATCTTAAATTCTTTCAAAAGACCTGCAAACGCTCTATTGAACCATAAGTTTTTCCAAAATTTTTGAACAATTACAAATGCCTCCAGGTGCTTAAAATCGTCTCATAAGGCATCTAAAAACAAAAAAAAATCTCAAAAACACTTTAAATGTCTTCAAAATATTTCAATGGTCTTCAAATGCTCACAAAAACTTCAAAACAAACTAAGAATACCACTAGATGTTCCACAAGCCTCACAATACTTTTTAATAGCCTTCAATTACTTTTGTATAATTCAAAATCGCTAACAGCATCCATGAATATTTGCAAAAAAAAACAAATTTTTTCAAGGCTTTCAGAAGCTCTCCAAGATTTTTAAGTGTTTCCTTTGTACATTTCTTGAAACTGTCAAACTATTTCATTGGCTTCCGGTCACTTCCAAATATCTTCAAATGCCTTCAAATGCCTACAAACACCTTCAAATGTCTTCAAACTCTTCCAAGAATCTCCGGATAATTCCATAAGCCTTCATATACTTTTAAATTCCTGCATGGGCCTTCAAATGTTACCAAAGCTTCCCAAAAGCTTTCAAAAGCCCCAAAACGCTTCTAAAGAAATTTAAAAATCTTTAAAGGTTTTAAACGTTTCCTAGTGTTCTTCCAAAATTCTTTGAATATGTTTGCTTACTAAGAAAAGCACTTGAGGAGTTTTCTGTATGTGTTTGAACGGCCATTGTCAATTAGCTTTCAAATGCCTAAAGATCCTTTCGAGGGTTCTCATATCTTTCTGTAGGTCTCCAAACCCAAACTATGTTCACCCAATCTAACTAAATCTAAAATATATATCCTATAGCTACCAATGTTCTGTTAAAAAATCAATAATAATAAATCAAGGGTTTTAAGGGCTTCTGGATGTCTAGCCGATCCTACTGGCTTCGACTCCGGTGATGCAACTTCTTTATTTTATTTTATTTATCTATCTATTTTTTTTATTTATTTACTTATCTATTTATTTCTTATCTTATTTATTTATTTATTATTATTATTATTATTATTATTATTATTATTATTAATTTATTTATTTATTTATTTTTTGTATAACAGCAGCCAATCCTATTCACCTGAGGGTTACAGAAGGTGACGTCAGGAGGCGCGTACCTGCTCCGGAACCCGTCACCTTTCCCCTATGTGCTTGGAGTATTGGAACAAGTAACGGTCACTGGTGGGAATCGGCAAGGAATGGGGGACTCGAATCCATAACTAAGCAAATTTGAGACCAGCACGCTTCCGATAATGCCACCAGTGAGGAGTCTCGTTCGATCACTACACCAATTGCCTCGAGTCTATTTCGCAAATTTGATCGAGATCGGCTGATGTTTGCCAGAACAAAAGCATAAAGCGGATCGGTGTAATGAAGAAAAAGTATATATATATATATATATATATATATATATATATATATATATATATATATATATATATATTTTTGTGTGTGTGTGTGTGTGTGTGTGTGTGTGTGTGTGTGTGTGTGTGTGTGTGTGTGTGTGTGTGTGTGTGTTTAAGATAGATTGAACATTTCAGAAGCTCTGCCAGGGTTCGAATCCCTTGGCAGAGCTTCTAAAATGTTCACAATATATATATATATATATTTATATATATATTTATATATATATATATATATATGTGTGTGTGTGTGTGTGTGTGTGTGTGTGTGTGTGTGTGTGTGTGTGTGTGTGTGTGTGTGTGTGTGTGTGTGTGTGTGTATCCTGACATCCCTCGCACATTTCTGATCTCATCCGACCCCGGTACACGTGTGAAGGAAAAACTGCGGACATTCAGGCCTGACCCATAATAGATCGTATCAACGCAAACAAAATTTTGATTGTTGTTACACTAGTACAGTTTCATTGACAATAAAGCTCTTTTATCATGAAAAGACTATTGGGTATAGAAATATAAGACTAACTCAATAACAAGCTTACACAGTTTTTGTACATCAAACAGGAGGTTCGAATACCGCTAATTCTTCTTCGTGGATAACAACGGGCAAATTTCATCTCAAACGTGGCCCTCAGAGAGAAGAAAATACTCACTTTAGTTAGACAAGTGAAAAATTTTGATATAATCACTAGTAATCAATAGAAAAGCTGTATTCCGTATATTTATAAAGCGTAACTTGATATTTGTATAACTCAGTTTCCATAGATAAGGTCACGTAATAAGCAATAATCATACAGTATTATTTAATGACGCGGCCTTGCTGTGGATGTGCTGTATCTTGCGACACTGCTTCTGACCTAGGGCAATGGACAAGATGCAGGGATGACCCGTCATCCAGGAGGTGCCAAGATAAGAGGGAGGGAAGAGGGTAGAGGCGAGTGGAATATGTAGGAGATGGAATAGGTGGGAGTGGTTTCTATGACTTTTGTTTTTTTGGCTACCTCCCTTGGAAGGGGGAAAAAGCCTCTGGTATATGTATGTATTGTTTTGTGACCGAAGACCAATCTCCGTTGAAAGAAAACTGTCCTTCATTATTTCTAAGTTTTACCGTCATCCATCTTTCTTCTGCTCTCAAATCTCTTCTCTACCACCTATATGATTGCACCCTCTCGGCGCAATATCTCCCCAAAGTACACAAGCGCTATCATCGTTGATGAAACACACACACGCACATGCACAATGAATCCCTTAGCTCGTTAAATACTCTAAGGAGTACAAGAGAAAAGTCTACATATATATGTATAGATAATAAAAAAAGATAAAGAAAAAGTATAACGAATGAATATCAGCAAGATACAGGAGGGTAAGCCTGAGTGAAGAGGTCCATAGGAATATAGATTATAAATTCATCTGATATATACAAAAAAAAAGCCTGAATATTTCTTGAAAAAATCAGGATCTCTATCAAGACTTCAACTATTCTGAAACGCAAAGAACCCGAGGGACATTATCCTGGGAAAGGGTCCTGGCTGTAAGATGAATTCTTAGGTTTCCGAAAGCTGAACAATGGTTCAACAGAGCATTCAGAATCCTTCAGAAGACCTGCAGCTATCTGGAAACACTCACACAAGCTCACGAACGAACGCACACGCTGACAGCAACGCGGACGTGGTCACAAACGCCTGCAAACGGACAAACCTTATTTCAAACCAAAGCTGCCATATCATCAGCAGCACTAGACCCGCTGCGCTGCTCTCGCAAGGGCTGAAAGCTGTTGCGACGAGAGCTCCAAGCTGCAGCTGCTATTGTTTGAAGTTGTTCCAGAGGGGAGTGGGAGGGGGGGGGAGTGAAAACTTGGAATAAGTGGCGAGTTGTGTCAGTATTACAGCCAAACCTTGCAACATCAGATGCAACACCAGCGAGAGAAATAACAGTGACAATGCAAACAACGTTGGTCTCTACCTCAATCGGAAGAAACGTTACTTCCATGACCATTTCAGCATGGCCTCTTCCTATAAAGATTTCTTTCTGGCTACCGCTCCATGACGTCAAATGAAGACTGGCCAATGGCCTGCAAGGTCTTGTCTGATTGATTGAGACTCCTGATGAGGAGAAACGTGGTCTGCGAAACCCACAAAAAAAAAAAAAAATCGTCGGGGAATGTATAAGATCACGCCGCGGAAACACAGGAGCCAGGGCGAAGAACAACAGCATCTGGCTTAGACGTAAAAATAAGTCAGGAGTGGCATCAATTACATTGGGCAGTTTTTGGAAACGGTGGACACGATAGCAAGCTGCTCTATGGAAAAGTGAATACTCCGACAGGAGGTATGGACGAGGAAAGAACAGGTCGAGCATTTTCTGTTTAGGCAGAAGCAGGCGCCGCAGTAGCAATTTTTTTTAGTAAAATTATAGCAGTGACGATGATAAAGACTGTATAACAATAGCAACGCTAAGAGTATCGAGTGCACGAAAGGGGAAGGTTCTTTGGGCGAGTGGCAAGTGGACAGAAGGGTTAAACTTCCGTCTAAAAGACTGAAGGTCTGCATTCCACGCATGCCACAAAACAAAGTATATGAAAAGATAACCTGAAGATGCAACCGACATGGAACTTTTGTTCTAGATGCCGCCGGGCGATTTCGTTTGTCTAAGGCAGTGTTTCTCAACCAGGGTTCCCCGGAACCCTAAGGTTCCGCAAAAGGTCCCTAAGGGTTCCGCGAGAACAAGTGAGATAAGCTAATGCACTTTTGATTTTTCATCTAATTCCGGATACGTAATATAGTTAAACACGCACGACGTATTCTTGGTTATTGTAATAATGTAATATAGACATCATCCTATCTAGCCTATTATTACGATGAAAATAGAATGAGAACGATATGGTATACGTGTTTTGTTGCTGTTGTTGTTGTTTTTTGCGCAGGGGTTCCTTGAGACATGCAATTTATTTCAAAGGTTACGCAAGGGTAAAAAGGTTGAGAAACGCTGGTCAAAGGGAACGAAATTTGGCAGACAAAGGCTTAGAAGAACCAGAATAGGTGGAAGAAATGGGGAACTGAAAGAAAGAAAGAAGAGGGCAAACGAGACAAACCCATCCACGGTCAGCTGACACATGATAATGAGCAGTAAGTTCTGCAGGATAGCAAATTAGGTTTAGTAGTATCAGAGCCAGCAGGATGGCACAGTAGGTCCAGCACTATAACAAGAACGAGGTATCAGCGCCAGAACGATGGCACAGTAGGTCCAGCAGTATCAGCGCCAGCAGGATGGCACAGTAAGTCCAGCAGCATTGGAGCCAGCAAGATGGCACAGCAGGTCCAGCAGTATCAGCATCAGCAGGATGGCACAGTAGGTCCAGCAGTATTAGCGCCAGCAGGATGGCACAGCAGGTCCAGCAGTATCAGCGCCAGCAGGATGGCACAGCAGGTCCAGCAGTATCAGCACCAGCAGGATGGCACAGTAGGTCCAGCTGTGTCAGCATCAGCAGGATGACACAGTAGGTCCAGTAGTATCAGCGCCAACAGGATGGCACAGCAGGTCCAGCAGTATCAGCGCCAGCAGGATGGCACAGCAGGTCCAGCAGTAGCAGCGCCAGCAGGATGGCGCAGCAGGTCCAGCAGTAGCAGCGCCAACAGGATGGCACAGCAGGTCCAGCAGTATCAGCGCCAGCAGGATGGCACAGCAGGTCCAGCAGCACTGGAGCCAGCAGGATGGCGCAGCAGGTCTAGCACTATAAGGAGGAGGAGGCATCAGAAGGCACAGGAGGTCCTGCAGTATCAGGAAGAGCAGGAGTAGACAGGAGGAAATAGGATGAGGAGGAAGAAGCAGGAGGAGGCATAAATAGTACAACTGTACCAAGAGGAAGAGGCATCAGGAAGCACAGTAGATCCAGCTGTGGCAGGATGAGTTAGAGGGAGACAGAAGGAGGCAGCAGGAGGAGGCAGGAGGAGGAGGCGGCAGGAGGAGGAGGAAGTAGGAGAAGGTAGCAGGCGGAAAGAGGAGGCAAGGGAGGTAAGGGGAGGTAGGAGGAGGCAAGAGGAGGGCGAAGGAGGCCGGATAAGGCGGGAGGAGCCAGGGGGAGGAGGCAGAAGGAGGTAGGAGGAGAAGACAGGATTATGCAGAAAGAGGCATGAGGAGGAGGCAGCAAGAGGGAAGAAGAGGCAGGAGGAGACAGCAGGAGGAGACAGCAGGAGGCAAGAGGAGGCAAGAGGAGGCAGGAGGAGGCAGGAGGAGACAAGAGGAGGCAGGAGGAGGCAGGATGAGGAGAAGGCAGCGGGAGGAGACGCGAGAACCATCCAATGAAATTATCCGGCCAAACTACAACTCCACTTGGCGAGGCGGTGCGCCCGATCATTACGCCAGGCCCTGGACGCTAGGCTGTGCCACGCCGCGCCGCGCCGCGCTGCTTCACGCCCCGCCCCGCCCCTCCACATTACGCCCTCACCACCGTGCACTACAACACGAAGCGTTGCCTGGCGTCACGACGGCCCTCGACATCGGGGCTAATCACACTCTACCACGCCAGACTTCAACACCGCGCCGGGGATTGATATCTGGGCTATGCATCTCAAAAGACTTGTCACACGATGTGCCTAGCCCTTAAGAAAGTTAACTAGGGTGAACCAGCCCACAAAGGACATCAGCTGACGTTACCAACTTGGGGAAGTTGGGCTATCTCTCCCTCTCCTCCATTCGAAATCTTCGCCCTCCTCCCCCATCCCCCCACCGACTTCCTCCCCACCCCCCAGCCAACTGCATCGCAGATCAACGTGACTACGGGTCTCGTTGACCGGCGCCACGCCGAGCAACTGCGAGGGGAGCTGTTCCCGCTGCTGCCGCCGCCAGTAATGTTGGTTCTACAGCTGCTGCTCCTGCTGTTGCCGCTATTACGAATTGTCCTTCCTGTGGTGCTGATGACGATGGAGCTGACTCTTCGTGCTGAGTCTTTAGATGACTTTTTTTTTTTTTTACAGAGACATCGACCTCCTGAAGAGTCCTGCCTCCGACTCCTCTCGCTGGCGATTCTTTCTTCTGCTGACAATGAAATCACTGTTTACCAATTTGCGCAATTTTTATCTTATTTGTTTGTTTATTCATTTGCTTTTTTTTTCCAGCAAGCCTGTTGCTTTCGTCCATCTCTACTCCCTCTCACCAAAGTCTCTCTTGTTGTTTTGCGACGCAGTTGACGGCTCCCTCCACCTCGATTCTCAGCGTCAACTGCCCTGGTGGCACACTTAGCAGGTTTTACGTTATTTAGATGACCGAAGGTCTAGACTGAATACGGATTTGTGAGCTGTCGCAACTGTTTCTGAATAGTCCAGCACAAGGGATCCGCGAACACGTCAGATCAAAATCTAACATTAGCATTTATTTTCACAATCTCCTTTCTTACTATAAAATGTGATTTTTTTTTTTTTTTTTTTAAGGAAGGATCCATAACTCTCTCAAGATTCTGAAAATAATTACTCAAAGAGGGCTAAGAACAGCTACGCTAATGATGTGCTCTGATGCGGTGCTGATAATCTATGCCTTTTAAACATCACCTACAAAATTATGGTTACACCATCAAATAAGATATTTCAACATTTATGAACACCATGTTCTTCAACTGAAGAACAAACCTGGGACAATCACAACAAAGAAAAACGCGAGACCTGCTACGGAGGGAGATACAAAATTGGTAAACTTTCAAGACAAATTTTTTAATAAAATAGGCTAGCGACAACCAGACTATAGAGAAGCGTGAGAGAGAGGTCTATAGATCTATTCTCGCTATTCTTGGAACTAATTCCATTCCAGTTTGATCCCCATCAATTTACTTTGGCAGTCCTAACACTACGGACAAAGGTGTCGGTGACAGCTGCTGGTGCTCAGCGCTTCCTGACTTAAGTTTTTCTTCAGCTGCTGGCGTTAGTGTCTCTTGACTAAGCTCTTGCTGACAACGCTAATATATCACTGCTGATGACGTCAAGTCGTTTCATAACTAAGCGCACAGCACTGGATCCTCGCCGGTGCCACTCACTCTTTACTCTCCACAGCGGTAGTTCCACTCACTCTTGACTCTCCACAGCTGCAGTTTTACTCACTCTTGCCTCTCCACAGCAGCAGTTCCACTCACTCTTGCTTCTCCACAGCTGCAGTTCCACTCACTCTTGACTCTCCACAGCTGCAGTTCCACTCACTCTTGACTCTCCACAGCTGCAGTTCCACTCACTCTTTCTTCTCCACAGCAGCAGTGCCACCCACTCTTGCCTCTCCACAGCAGCAGTGCCACTCACTCTTGCCTCTCCACAGCAGCAGTGCCACTCACTCTTGCCTCTCCACAGCAGCAGTGCCACTCACTCTTGCTTCTCCACAGCGCCAGTGCCACTCACTGTTGTATCTGCACAATACCAGCAGTGCCACCCACTACTGACTCCACACAGCAGTAATGCCACTCACTCTTGACTCTCCACAGCAGCAGTGCCACTCACTCTTGCTTCTCCATAGCGCCAGTGCCACTCACTGTTGCATCTGCACAATGCCAGAAGTGCCACCCACTCTTACCTCCAAACAACGGAGCTTAACGAGGGCCTTCATGACAGTATAGTAGCAATGCGGATACTCAAAACTGACCCATGCTGAATCGGAACAACGCAAGCATTTCTTTTGATGTGACTGAATTCATAAGGTCTCGCCGAAGAAGAAATATATATATATATATATATATATATATATAAAAAAATATATATATATATATATATATATATATATATATAAAAATATATATATATATATATATATGCATGTATAGAGCATAAGCACGTCTATTTTTGTCTGTGTTTTGTGTCTTCAAAAGTACCTATTCAAGACTAAATCTAGTTTGGAAAAAAGCAATCCCTCCCCCCAGCCCCCAATTTGATTAAAGGACCTAAATCTAGATTCTAACTAGGTGATCGTGAAAAGACGCTCATATATCACGGAAGCTATCACTTTTGACCTGGGTGAATAAATTAATAACAATAAATAATTGAATAAATGAACAAATAGAACAAAATAGATATTTATAAACAAAAAATAGACAAATAGAAATGAAATAAAAGATAATGAGACGAATGAGTAAAATTACAAGTTGCAAAGAATAAAGAGATAACGATAATAAAAGTACAAAACAAAAATAAAAATGAAAAACAAAATGCATAGAAATAGATAAACGAATACCTAACTGAATAAAACTATAAATCAAAATAACATGAAAAAGTTTAACAATTAGCAATAATATTAGAAATACACATATTTGAACAAATACCTTACTACTGAGCGTTACCCAAACTGAATGAAACCTACTTACAATATTGAAGGTATTAGTACATATATCCTGGTTTAATATCATACCTTACGCAACCCCCCCTCCCCTCCCGAAAACAAAATGCAACACCAAGTGGGCCAATGAGGTGAAAGGGACGGAGTGACGTCAGAGCGGACCGTCCAATAGCAATCTATTGTCCACGACAGCTGACTAATGCTGACTTCTCCTCATCATGGCCGACCGACAAACGACCCATGCTGACGTCATCCCAGGCTACTGCCAACCGTTTCCACCTGCCCCCCTCACAGACAATTATAATCGCCAGGCGGCAGTACGGACAGTTTCTCAAAAGGAGGGCGTCTGGTGGTGAGACGAGAAGGTACAGTTTTGTGCCATAGTAGTAAACATATGTATGGAAAAAAATTATTATATATATATATATATATATATATATATATATATATATATATATATATATATATATATATATATATATATATATGATAGATATATACACAGACATGACAGAATTGAATAGACACCGAAAAAATCGTTTTATATACTAGAGAAGCAACTGATACAATTAAAGTGCTTATAAATGGTCACAATGCGAATAACTAATATTTGATTGACATCCCATTTGCTCTTTTCAATGCAAGGACCCTTCTAGGCATGCTAATGATTAGTTCACGAATATCATCTTGAGGGATTTCTTGCCATGTTTTCCCTAGTAATCCTAAGAGTTCGGGCTTTGAAGATGGCTTCCTGTTCTTTTTGCGAAGTTGTCGGTCTAATATACGCCAGAGGTGTTCAATAGGGTTCATATACGGGGACTGACTTAACCATGGAATTTTGCTGATCCCATTTTGACTCAACCAATTTTGTGTTGCTTGAGCAGGGTGACAAGGGGCTCCATCTTCCATAAATAGGAAGGCATTTTTACTCATTCTACCACTGGAGATTATTGGAAAGAATCCTTCCTTTAATATAGAAACATATTTGCCTGAATTGATGTTTCCTTGACACTCCACATGCTCTGATCGACCATCACTCCAAATTGCATCCCACACCATTATTGAAATGCCCCCAATTTTCACTGTTGGCTGCAGTCTTTTCAGGTTAAACTCTTGACTACAGAGTCTCCAGACCCACACTCTTCCACTGTCAGAAAATAATGTGAATCGTGATTCATCAGAGAAAATGACAGTGCTCCAAAAGGCCATTGGTCTCTCCACCATCTCAACAGCCCAATCCTTTCTGCGCTTGATATTGGCTGGACGAAGGAGTGGTTTCCTTCTTGTAGCTCTGCCATAGTAACCCAGTTTGTGGAGATACCTGACAGCTGTTCTGGGACTGACATCAGCTTGTGCTGCTATGTCAGAGGCCTTGCAACGTGGATCCTCTTCGACATTTCTTTTGACAAGACGTAAGGTTCTTTCTGAGGGCCCGGGACGACCTGAATGAGATTTTGTGCCCTTCTTGCCTTCTCTGCTGAATTCCACGATCATTTTATTAACAGTAGAAATAGGTGTTGACAGATTTTCAGATATTTTGCGTTTACTAAGTCCACCTTCATGTTGACCCACAATACGACCTCGCTGAAATTCAAGTAGGTTTACTGCTCCTTTGGTTCGTGTCATGCTTGATTAATCTTGTATGTAATCTGAAACATGAATCTAAAAAAATATAACATAATAGGTCAATCTGAATAACATTAAGTATTAAATAAGAGCAGAAATGCATTTTTCTTGGTGTCTATTCAATTCTGTGATGTGTGTACATTATATATACATACATATATATATGTATATATATATATATATATATATATATATATATATATATATATATATATATGAAAGAGTAGGATGGTTTCGACACTTGAAAATAATGAGTGAAGAAAGGTTAGTAAAAGAGGTGTGGAAAGCAGAGGTGGATGGAGTGAACATGAAGAGGCGGCCAAGGATGAGATGGGTGGATGGGGTAAAAGGGGTATCGGGACAGAGGGGAATGTCTGTTGAGGAAGAAAGTAAGAAGACAAAAGATAGGAGGGAGTGGAAAATGGTTCTTTATAGATGATTATGTGATGCATGGAAGGGAGTGGGTGGGGGATGGGGGGTTAGGGAGTATGTGTGAATGGTATTTTTGAGGCAGCCCGAAGGGATTTCTCTCCGCCTTTTATTTTCTGCATGAAGGGACGGAGAGGGGTGGGTCGTCGATTAAATGAAA
>NW_027467510.1:100000-110000 GCF_046742065.1 Oratosquilla oratoria
CAACTCATCAATTTTCCTCAACTTAAAAGACATTTTTTAGACCCTCAAGCTCAATGCCCTCCCCGCTCGGACCCTTCCTCAGAGTTCAGATCCTCTGGGTCTTCGTCAAAAGGAGAACTCTTGTCCTCAGCCATTCTCATTGTCTTCGCGGAAGATTCCATCGATGAGTTCTTCCGAAGTCAGAGAACGAATTAATTCGATCGTCACAGTTACTTCGTATCTACTCGATCTGCCTCGTTCCTTCGAAGTTACTCAATATAATTTATCACCACGAAATTACTTGTCACGTCTTTGTTTTGCGAAGTTAGTTCTTTCCTCGAACTGTTATCACCAAGCAGCCAAAAAGAGTCTTGTCAAATTACTAGAGTTGTTGCTGCTGAATGACTTTGTGGAGTTAGTTGGCCTGGCTTGTCACTATGGAGATACCTACCATGTTATGGTCTTGTAATTACGAAGTTACTAAAGCTGTTACTTCGATGTTTCTTAGCTTGGGTCCTCTTAGTAACATCAGACTTTACAAATTCACCAAATGAATATTGTCATTAAGGAGTCACCCTTACTATTTTGTTCCCAAGATGTGATTCAGACGATTAGATGTTCCCCAAATCACCATATCAATTTCAAGATACTCAGTTTATATTATAACTTCAAGGTCGCCATCTCTTATAACTTCAGACATCCATTATCTCCTGTAACTTCAGTCATGTATATAACCTGTAACTTCAGAGCCATTCAACATCTCCTACAACTGAAGATTCATACACCATCTTCTGTAACTTCAGAATGATCCAGCCTTTCCTGTAAATTCAGAGCAATGTACTATCTCTTGTAATTTCAGTCATCCACCATCTCCTATAACTTCAGAATCATCCACCATCTCCTGAAACTTCAGAATCATCCACCATCTCTTGTAACTTCGAGATCTCTCGACCAGTCTTATCACTACGAACTTCGGTACTCAGATCCTCTTGATTAGTTTTTCGCCATCCTTTACTAAGTCACTATTCCCCTTCACCAGCGATTCCTTTCTATTTACCATTCTCCTAGCCGTCCCTTACATCCAGCTGAAATCTACCCAACGGCTTCTCCATATCCTTTCCTCACGCTGCCTTTAACCATGCGAGTACCTCACAACTTCCCCATATTAGGGCCTGACCCCTTACCCCAATATTTTACAAGGTCGATTGCAATAATCAATGCGCGGATGTTTACATTATATTCCATATTCATGTAATTTGTGGAAATAAGGTTATTTAGGCATATATGAGTTTAATAGATTAATACGAAAATTGCAATACACCATAAATCATGATATGGACGGCTGGCAGAAATGCATTTTGACATAACACAAATATAGTGGATAAATATGAAGATATTGGCCACTACAAATACTAAGGTCGGATTCACCTGCAATCTGGTATGGTGAATAAAAAGGTCCTCGATGTCTCGATTGTCCTTTATACTTATAGCACCTTCCTCCCTAACTCCCTAACTCCCTAACCTTACTGAATACTCCCCACTCCCTACTCCACCTCCCCTCCACTCTTCTTTCCTGGCCTCTTTCTCTCCATCGTCCCCTCAATTCTCCCCCTTTTCATTCCGCCGTCTTTACTTTTTATTTTCTTCTCCCTTTAATCATGTATTCCCCTGCCTTCCATCCCATCCAACCTCCTCCATCTTCCTCCCCACCTCCTTCTCCACCTCCACTCCCTCCACCCTCCCAAACTCAATCCCCTTTCTCTTGCCTCCCTCACTCCTGCATTTCATTCCTTATCAAAGTCTTTTACTCTATGCCCTTTCCTCTTTCTCCCCTTCTCCCTCCCTCCCTCCCTCCCTCCCTCCCTCCCTCTCTCTCTCCCTCTCTCCCCTTCCCTCTTATTACTCTTCCCACCTAAATCATAATAATCACTTCTTCCTCCTACTCCTCCTCCTCCTCCTCCTCCTCTTCCCATCAGAGATCGTCATTTCTTTCTTCTCCTATCGCTCTAATTTCTGTCTTTCCTCCCATTCAACTTGTCCGCCTCCTTCTCTCTTCCTTTTATCTTCCTTTCTCCGTGACCCCGTACATCTCCTCCTCCTCTTCCTCTCCCTCCTCCTCCTCCTCCTCGTCTTCCTTCTCCTCCTCCCTAGTTTTAATTTTTACGTATCCTATGATCTCCCATTTCCTTCTATGTTTCCATCTTTCCTCGTTCTGGATTCTTCTACCCCATTTACTTTTTTTCACCCTTCCTCAATCACCCTAAATAGTGTTACGCTGTCCCTAACCAAAATCCCTTTTTTCGCATCCCTTTATATTTCATATTTTCTTTATTTCCCTTCCGGCCTCTTGGTTTTTCCTATTTCATTCTTGCCCTCTTCCTAAATTTCCCCAAACCATAGGGTTTCCCACTAAACTGTTTTGCGTTTTTCCTGCCCTAAATCCCTTACTTCGCCCCCCTCCCCCCAACTTTTCCCCTTCGCAGTTCTGTGTTTCCTCCCTAGATTTTCTCTTTTCCCCCATAAGATCCCTAAACCGTGATGGATTCTCCCTAAACTACTCTGTATTTTCCCTGTTCCCAATCTCTCATTTCGCCTATTTTCCCCCTCCTCCTCCTCTTCCTCCTCCCCCTCCTCCTCCTCCTCCTCCTCCTTCTCCTCCCCAACCACGTACTGTTCCTCCAATCTGACCAATTACAAGCATTTACCTTCTCGGAGGCCACCTCTTCTAAATATGCATGCTGTAATCACGCATAATATACTGTAATGATCCTCTAATAGGTTC
Source organism: Oratosquilla oratoria (assembly GCF_046742065.1). Lineage (NCBI taxonomy): Eukaryota > Metazoa > Arthropoda > Malacostraca > Stomatopoda > Squillidae > Oratosquilla > Oratosquilla oratoria. The sequence continues at coordinate 102,762 of NW_027467510.1, forward strand.
GCGCCAGTCCATTACCCCTAGAAGGATATAATGGCGATCTCCTACGCCTCCTCCTTTGCGGCTCACAGGATAACAACCTTGTTTTTGCATAATGCATTGCTTTGGGATTAACTTGAGCTTCCTTAGGAGGGTGCAAGACTAAACAGTAAGGTTGGATGGGGGGTTGGTATCGACCGAAATCATTTCGATCGCAGGTGATGACCCGAGGCGTTTTTTTACGATTCTAAGAGGAGGTTTTGTGCAGTCTTGGGCTCACACAGACATTGTATTTGCATCTCCCGCTTAGTTTAATTTTCTTCACAGCCTTCCACGCCATTAAACACGGTGTTTATAAAAATTCATATGCACAATTTACACGTTATATACACAACAGCGTGCGTTGCATAGGCGTATGCTCAAAGATAAATGTATGCCCACTGCATAGTGCTTCCAATGCTCAATCTCTTACACGCGGAATTTCCCATGACTTTGGATCACGTGCTGGACTCGTAAATGACATCTAATACCCTACCGTATGAATATGTAATGTGTACATATGTGTGTGTGTGTGTGTGTGTGTGTGTGTGTGTGTGTGTGTGTGTGTGTGTGTGTGTGTGTGTGTGTGTGTGTGTGTGTGTGTGTGTGTGTGTGTGTGTGTGTGTGTGTGTGTGTGTGTGTGTGTGTGTGTGTGTGTGTGTGTGTGTGTGTGTGTGTGTGTGTGTGTGTGTGTGTGTGTGTGTTGGTGTTTGTATGTATGAATTATGAACAACAATTGGGATGTATGGCTAGCTTAACAACTGCAGCACAACCCAAAATATTCGAGAAATTCAAAAGATGGGGGAAGATCGAGTTAAAACGAGGAATATATGGGGTCTTAATCTATGCCTTACATAATATCTCCTGCCGATGTACATATTTTCTAAATGCACTTACATTAGGCACGCTATACATAAACTCTTAAATAAGACAAACTCAAAGATATGGAAGGTCATCTCTGAGAAGGAACAGAAACTAAAAGACTACATACCTAAGACAGAGGACACGTAACAACTTTATTTTCTCAACCAAAACAATAAGAAAGCCAGCCGATATAAGAGCGGCCAAAACCTTGATTAAGAGAAGAAAGTAAAAAATACATATCACGTGTCAAAGATAAAGGAGAAAAAAGAAATCGCTGGATAAACTGGGCTCTTGTCCAAACATAAACACTTCCTCTAGCCCTGGGAACACATGAAATATATCTTCCACCTCATACCTTCTTCCCTCACTTACTGTACCAATGCAGACGGTCCAAACTTGACCCATATATCAAAAATTTAAAGATACATACTTCATTGTCATTCAGTAAATTAAATTTTGTTCATAAAAACAAATTATTGTAAGAAAACTAATATATATATATACCTACATATATATATATATATATATATGTATATATATATATATATATATATATATACTGTATATATATGTGTATATATATATGATATATATATATACATGTATATATTATATATATATATTATATATACATATATATATCATATATATATATATATATATATATATTATATATATATATATATATACAGTATATGATTTTTTTTTTCTAAGAAAGTATACGCTGGACTCGTCGTTTGTCAATTTATTCCCAGCTATTTACGAATATATATATATATATATATAAAAAAAACTATATATATATATATATATATATATATATATATATATATATATATATATATATATATATATTTATATATATATATATATATATATATATATATGTGTGTGTGTGTGTGTGTGTGTGTGTGTGTGTGTGTGTGTGTGTGTGTGTGTGTGTGTGTGTGTGTGTGTGTGTGTGTGTGTGTGTGTACATATGCATCGATAACTTAACAAAATATATATTTGCATACAATATATGTTTGACATATATGGATATCTGTGCAAGTGTATTAGAAAGAAATCTCAACTTCTATTTCAATTCTATCTTCCACAAAGCAATTCAATTCAGTTGAAGGAGAAAACCTCCCAGAGGCCTGGGAATCCCCCCAAACTCCACCATTCCTCGCGTAGTATGAAAGAGCCCCCAAAGTCTCTCTACCTGTCCACACCCATGCCTTTGCAAACCATTACTTCTTCCTCCTCCCTCCCTCCCTCCCTCGCCCTTCTTCCTCCCACCTCCTCCCTCCCTCCTTTCCACCCCCCACCCCTACCACGCGTCAGAGCTAATGCTCTCGCCTATTAACTGTTTGCTTTAATTAGTCCTATTTAGATGTAGTTAAGCCTAGTTATGAGGAAGTGTTCATTCCAGAATAATTATGAAATCCCTCCCGACGGAGATGGACAGGTTGTTCGCCCCCCCTCCCCCCCCCCTTGCCCTCCCCCACCCCCACCAGTGCGGGCAAGGCTTTCGTGTTGTTTGCCCGGTTCCTCCTGCCGCAGCACATCAAACTCCTCCCCCCTCTTCCTCCTCTTCCTCTTCTTCTTCCTCCTCCTCCTCCTCCTCCTCCTCCTCCTTCCGGTGCTGTGACGTCACTATGGGACGTCGAAAGAAGACGATGGAGTACATTTTTCATCATTGTTTCTCATTTATCTAATAATTTGTCCAATCATTGGCTTATTTTCTATTACCTTGATCTTGCATAATCTTTCCTGTCTATATGAATATTTTTTCTCTAAATGCGCTTTCAGTCTTGTATAAACTTATTTACTTTAGGGTCTACTTATTAATCTATTTTTCTGTGCGTGTTAGGACTTTTACTGTCCTTATTTATCTATCTATCTGCTCATTTTTTTTTTTTACTTATTGTTTTCGCACAGAGCTACATGATAATTAAATTCCATGAACTCGGTTATTTTCCTCGCTGGCAACGAAGACTTATCTTTATTCCCACTAGATGATTTTATTAAACCGAGAAAAAATCTCAAGCCAACATCAGCCGAGAGACGGTCCTCCTCCTCTTCCTCCTCCGCTCCTCCACCACCTTCAGGCCGGAATCATCCAGTCATTCGCTTTATCGAAATCCATAAAATACGTCAGTGTATCGAAGGGACAAACCCCTTGATTGCATTTTATTTATTCATTTATTTATTCATTTCTCTATTTATTTGTCTATTTTCTGTTTATCTATTTATTATTCATTTATCTATTTATTTATCTATTTCGATTTTTAATCTATTTATTATTCATTTATCTATTTATTTATCTATTATCGATTTTGAATCTGCTGAAGAAATCCACCCAGTTTCTTTATTATTTTTATTTATTTTCGGTATCACCATGCGATGTCATTCACTTCAGAGATAACTTCCCCGGCCAGGAGCTTCACAGAGCCACAAGACATGTGATTAATGTAAATATTTCGGTGTTTCAATCCTGTTGTTGATATTTAATTGAATCATTTATTCCATCCCATCACACCGCAAGCTGGTTTTTTTTTTTATATATATATAGAAAAAGACGCCCTTCCATGGACCTTAGCCATTTGTTGTAGCTGCCGCCAGACGATTTTATTCAGCTGATGGAAACCATATCAAATCGAGGTGGGAAACCTCGATGCACTCACAAATCCATAAAGGCCCAAGGTGCATATACGATCAACTTAACATGTCGATAAATGTTAATATGTTATCTTACAGTTATGTTATATTATTGCTACGTGTTACGGTATTGTTACATGTTATGGTATTGTTATAACATGCTATAACATGTTATATCATATCCTTACGTCCTATACAATGAGTATGTAAACACGAAATCCCAGAGTAAGATTTGGTTGACAACCTAAGAATAGGTATTTCGTCAGGAATAACCAGCGTTTCCGTCTTCGAAACACTCTCACATCAGATGTCACAGAGGAGGCGGTAATGGGGAGATCTCAAGAAGATAGTAGAACGGGAGGATAAAAAATTAAAACTGAAAAAAAAAAAATTCAGTTGAAATTGTTCTTCTCCAACCACGAAAAAAAAAGAAAAATGCATGACCCTGGGCCGTAGGGGTATCACTAAAGTTCCTAGAATACCAACTGTATAAAAGTTATGCAATTAACACGACATGACACTAAATATTTACTGTGTCACACAAAGATATCACGACAGTACCACACCAACATTACTGTAGTACATAGGACCATACCTAGAACATCAACTGTGTACGACCTAAGAGTATAACCGACATACTGTGCACATACACCTCTTGCTCAGTCCCCTTTTCCTTTTGAGATACTAAATGAAATGAGTATGATGTAAAATGGTACGTTGATGGATATACATCATAATGGATGCTATAATACAGCGATGTGCATTGCTAGTTATTCATATAGAGAAACCTTAAACGACATACTATATACTTTCTGATAGTAATATGAATTTCCTACATTTAGATAAAAATAAAAATTTGATATCCAATATTGCCGAACAGGTAATTAATTAAACTATTTAATAAAAACTAATCAAAAGTAAGCCCACATAAAGGAGCCAAAGAGATGAAAGAAAATACAGAGCGTAATAGGTCCTAAGACATGAAATGGCTGTATTGACTATACAATCAACAGCAATACCAACACAAACAGCTACAGTGACAATACAAGCAGCTGCAAGGGGAAGACACACGGACGTACACGTGTAGGAGTTGTCGCGCTGATAGGCAAATTAGAGGGGAAATCACGACAGCTTCGCTTGCAGCTGCGCCGGAAAAGGGGACTGGGCAAGAGTTGTCAGGTAGATAGATACTGCCAACATGGGCCAGTGGATGGGAAAGGCTGACGGTAAGGCTGACGGCCGAGGCAAGAGGCCACGGTCAACGAATAGTCGGTGAAGTTGGACGGGAACTTGGTAGGGATAGGGGTGGGGGCTTTATGAATAACGTAGATGGATGAAATATAAGGGACGGGAGAAAGCAAGTTTCCTATTAACTACAGAAAAACGGAAAATGACAATCACTATCAACAGGAAACAATTGGACGGAAGGAGCTGACGGTAACGGACTAGCTACGGTTGAAGGGGAGACAGCGAATGAATAGACGGATGAAATATGCAGAACGGGGAATGACAGATCTTCAGTGATTCTCAAGGACCCGGTGGTGTAACAGTACAGGATGAAGAATACAACTCATGAGCTGGCAATGCTGACAGAGGATTGGTGATGCTGACAGAGGATTGATGATGTTGACAGAGCTTCAAGCTGTACAGGAGCGTTTAGTTAGACAGCATAGATATTTTCTGAATACATATTCTGAGGTCACCTATACTTAAGACACTGCTAAACCTCTAGCCACCTAACGAAGAGTATATAGTCTACGGAGTAAGATTGTCTCAATGAAGTTGAGAGGACGTAACGCATTACATTACCATGTTTGAATGTATGACGTGCACAGCTTACCCACCGTTTGTTTTATGTACTAGATGCTCGCTCACGTTATGTTCATTGTAAAGATAAAAATAAATTAAACAGGTTTACCAATTTGCTATGTTAGCTATGATATTGCATTTAAGTATAATTGTTGTATGTTGACTTTGTACTAGGAGTACATACATTGTAATCGTTTTTTCTGTCTATAAGAAAATTTGTAACGCGCATCGCAACCGTCGTTTGCCCCCAGGCAGTATTCACGCCTTCATCCCACCCGGTAACAAGTGTTGCCATTCAGGAATATTATTTTTTTTCTCTCTCTCTCTGTTTCACAGTTCATTAAATTCTGGTGTAAGACTTGTATATTTCTTATCTTTTATCACGTGTTTGAAAATGACAGCGCTTTATTAATGTTATAATCAAAGATTGAAAACTTAATAAAAGTGTTGGTTGGTATCTTAGCTGGTACGTGGCTGGACTATTGCATTTGTGTATAAGGAGGACGCCATAACTTCGTGCTCTGATTGTTGCACGTATCGCTGCATTGGCCATTTTCACAAACACGATAAACCTGTGGTTTTGAAAGTAAATTAATAATCTTTCTTCAAGGAACATCATGTGACACTTATTTTTCTACACGTTTCCTCATTAAGGAGGATGAAACATATTGCATAAACACTCATAACATCTTTTCATACATAATCAGATCCCATGTTTACCTAATGAGGCATTCTCATAGGAGAATTTTCTATAGGATTTAATTCTTGCTCTCGATAGACTCTCCTGAAATTTATACAGGAATATTCATTTCTATCCAATTGTCACACGGGACATATTACTGATTTCCCAATTTATATTACATTGTCACGCGAGGCACATATCACGTGCTATACCTGTATGTCTATTCAGTGTATTTAAATTGTAATGTATACGTATTTGTCTTGTACATTATATATTGTGTATATTGTATTTCTTGAATTTTGTTGTATGAAAAGGAAATTTCAGTTTTGTTGATTCAACAAATTATTTCTAAACATGTGTTAACTGTTGGAACTATGCTTAGATATTTGATAGGTTCCGGCAAAGATAACAAGTATCTAGATTTGCTTAGTTTAACATTACCAGAAAGTCTCAGAGACGGGAAGGCGAAGGTGCCTTAGGGCAGACAGAACCCACGTCTTGAAAACTGACAGAAAAGAAGTGAAAGAGTTCAAACAAGTTAACTGGCAGACTAACGGGCTTCTTTCAGTGTAGAAGCCTGTAAATAGGGCGATATGACGTCAGAGACACTGTTTCCATGAGAGAAGGGGAGACTAGAATATTGGAGAAAGCGGCTCAACGTTACACTCGGGGGAAAATAAATTACGAAATCCATGCCAGACAGACAGACAGACATACAGACACAGACTGGACAGACCTGAAAGGAACCGTAGCAACGACGAAGAAAGGAATGGATGGCACGGATACAGTGTGATTAATGGATGAAAAGGAGCTGGATGGCTTATGAAAGGAACTTGATTAATGGATGAACCGGGAGAGGAGGAGGATGAAGAGTGAGAGTGGTTTACTGGAAGAAGATGATTATTGGATGATGCGTGGGTGAAGACTGGATGACGTGCGGATGAGCGTTAGGCGTGGATGAGCCCTTGTTATGTGTGAATTTCTGTAGAATGAATTTCGTATGAATAGTTTAGCGTCATGTGAAGAATGGATGAAGAAATGGATGCTCAGCGGTGGATGGATAAATGCCGGGTGATATGTGGATCTATGTGAAGTAAAATATGTCTGATCACTAAGTAAGATAGAAAAAAAATAAGGGTAAAACGATATCAAATACCCAGCAAAGGTACATTCCCACACATTTTCGAATTACGCAGGAGAGGCCAGAGTCTATACTTTACTGGAGC
>NW_027467510.1:117500-120000 GCF_046742065.1 Oratosquilla oratoria
TGTTGTCGATGTGTCGACAGTAAATACCCGTTTTTTCTGTTTTGCTGAATACATTACAACCCGACAATATCTCATCACAAAGTTGGAGTCATATACGTAGTACAGGAGTAATGCATGTGGCGCAGCACACCGCAGGGATAGTAAAATATAACTAATATTATTATTTTTCTTAGGGGAGATGAGGTCACAAAATGAGGTAAAAATAATAAATATAGGGCAGCAGTCTATCGTCAAATACTCATGAGTATACCAGTAAACACACTAACGACAGCAAGGTTAACACAACATCAATAATATGTTTAACTGATGAATGACACAAAAACAAGTACCACTGCAACAACAACAAAACTTAGCCACATCACCACCACTATAATAACAATAAATAACAGCCTCGTCACCACAACTGTAGCCCAAAGGTCACCATCTACAATAACTAAAGATTCTACAACAACAGCTACAATGGTCAAAAGAGTCACATCACACACAGCAATTACAACACCACCAAAGACGTCTACCGTCATCACCATCATCATCATCACGATTTCCAGCAGCAGCATAGGCAGCAGCTTCTCCAGCTGCGCTCTCACCAGAGCCTAAATCAAAAGCAAAGCCAGCAGCACAGCTAACAGCTGCATAAACAACCGCAATGAGCCTTACAAACCAGCGGCAACGCCAGCAGATTTACCATAAGCTCCGTAAAAGCAGAAACAGTAGTTATGGCCACTGCTTATGGAGAAACAAGACCGCTGGAATAATATCACATTAAAGATAATCTCTATTTAACCTTTCCCTGTTAGGGGTCAGGCTAGTCTCTTCTCCTTTTGCTGCCGTCAGGCGATTTTATTACATTTGAAGAAATCCAATTCTCTCATCTCCAATTTGGTTCGATAGTCTTTATCCAAACTGCCATTTTATCAAAATGAGAGGAATTTGGTTTAATCTAAAAAAATTCAGTACTTCAGGAATCTCCTTCAGGTACGGTTTCTCATTATCATATTCTTAAATTCAATGTCAATATTTAAAAAAGATTATCATCACTTTCGCTAATGATTATGACCTAGTTACAGATGTTCAAGAAGAAACTTAGGTGCTCGGTCCTTTGTGAAGAGCCTTAATAACGGGGCATATTAGAATAATGTTCTACTCGAAAAAAATGACGGGAATATGACACATATACAAATGCAGAAGTGTAAGAAACAACGAAGAGGTCAAAGAAAACAGGTAAACAAATAAAAAGGAGAGGATGTGAATACTGGAAAATACAAAATAAAAATTAACAATGACTTAAATTAATAATAATGAAAGAAAAATAAGCGACAAGGACTTATCACTCAAATCAACAAGGTTCTGAAGAAAAATAGATAATAAATAGATATCAAGGATAATAACAAGAATAACAAAAAGAAAACAACATAATAATAATGATGATATTAATTGTAATAATAGCGATGAAAATTATACTAATGGTAATGATGATAACAATAATAACAGTTATTATGATAATTATGATGATAATTATGATAGTTATAATAATCATAATAATAATAGTAGTTATAACGAGAGGGAGAGAGAAAGAGAGGGAGAGAGAGAGAGAGAGAGAGAGAGAGAGAGAGAGAGAGAGAGAGAGAGAGAGAGAGAGAGAGAGAGAGAGAGAGAGAGAGAGAGAGAGGAGAGCGATAGGAGAGAGAGAGAGAGAGAGAGAGAGAGAGAGAGAGAGAGAGAGAGAGAGAGAGAGAGAGAGAGAGAGAGAGAGAGAGAGAGAGAGAGAGAGAGAGAGAGAGAGAGAGAGAGAGAGAGAGAGAGAGAGAGAGAGAGAGAGAGAGAGAGAGAGAGATCAAAGAAATGAATACTTCTTGTTCGGAGAAGAGAGACGAGAGATGCTAAAGAGAGAGAGAGAGACAGAGAGAGAGCAGCTCACAAAGAGGAACAGCATCCGACCCCCACCCCCACCTCTACTCCTCTGACCAGCGAGTGCAGCCAGCTGCCTTTCTGATCAAGTATATTAGGATCAAGACATTAAGGTTTCATCATCACCAATAATGAAAATGATGATGACGATGATAATGGTGACGATGATAATGCTTATGCTGATCACAATAATAGTTACAGTAACATAATGATAATAATAATGATAAGAGGAAGAATGATGAGATAATTATTGTTATAATAATGGTTATGATAACAACAATAGTACATTCTAACCGGTTCGAAAGAGTCTGTGGACGATCCTACAAATATTACGAAGAAAAAAAATCATCAACACTAGGAGGATCCACTACTACACTATCACCTTCCATCCTAGACTGCCCTTTAACCTTAATATAAAGTGCCGCCACGCTATTCCATTCATCTCTGTGGTAAGGAATGAAACACAGCTACACAACCCACCGACTCAGCTGCCATTACAACGGTACTACTACTATCACCACTCTGATCACTACGAACAATATAATCAAATAGAGTAATCTCTACAAGGAGAGCGAAATAATTAGAACAACTT
>NW_027467510.1:142500-150000 GCF_046742065.1 Oratosquilla oratoria
CTTCGTGCATACATAGCCCGATCTATTCTCAAACTAACTCAAAGGTGACCTTTCGCAAAGCTCCATAATGGACAACAGTTCGTACCAACCTTTGGCTGGGCTGAGGCTCTCTTTCGATTAAATGAAATCGCCTGGCGACGGCAAAAGCTATGTTATATGTCAAAAGCAGTGAAAAGGGGAACATAGAATCCCTTGGAGTGTGTGAGTGAGACTTTTATAGATTGTCAACATTTCTATAAACAGAATTGTGTGTGTGTGTGTGTGTGTGTGTGTGTGTGTGTGTGTGTGTGTGTGTGTGTGTGTGTGTGTGTGTGTGTGTGTGTGTGTGTGTGTGTGTGTGTGTGTGTGTGTGTGTGTGTGTGCGTGCGTGCCCTGCTTACGTTATCGTTTCCCAATCCTTAACAGAATGATAAAGTGCAGAACTCCTTCGAAGGATCAAAGTCTGTGGAGCGAAACGGACCTCGACTGTATAGTGAGGCTAATGCTGGAGACAAAATGGCCGTCGACAAAATGGCCGCCGACCAAACGGCCTCAACCGAAGGGAAAATCAGACCCCTGATTCCGACGGAACCAGCCTCAACTGAGGCTAGGTCGTGGCCTCTAATTCTAGCCAGTGGTGATACGATTTCAGGAAAACAGCAATTGATCAAGATCAGCGAGAACACTTCAACACAGACAAATCATTAGCGACAGCGACGCGTTGGGGGGGAGGGGGAGGGGGGAGTGTAAGGGGAGGGGGGGGAAGGGAGGTGTAGGAAGTTGGGGGAAGCTTCGTGCGTTGTGCTGAATCTAGCTACAGCAGTGACGGATAACCCTGACGCCTATGATCCTCCCTTTACTGATTTTGTACTGGTTAACACTAGACGAATTTAATCATTTTCGAATCAATGGGAAAAGTAGTATGAGTGTGTACAAGGCTAAGGCACATAAACACACTGGAATTTCCCTTTTTGTGTCCCTGTATCAACGAGAGGTCTTTAAATGATGCTATTGGGAACAAAAAACATGTAGAAAACCTTCGTTCATAACAGAAACCTACGACGAACTCAATCAATGATAAAAATATTGAAGTCTACGGTGGCTGGTGGACTCCACAGTATAGTATCCACAATAGATGAATTATTTTTTGATACAGGGTCCTCAGCACCTACGTGAAACACACTTCCAACTCGCCGCGCCCGGCACATCGAACGCTGGGAGATCTGGGAGAGTAGGGAGAGTAGGAGGCGAGTGCGTGCGTGTGTGCGTGCGTGCGTGCGTGCGTGCGTGCGAGCACGAATGGGTGTGAACGAGTGGAAGAACGAGTGTGATAGGCGCTCAGTGACAATACGAGTGCATCTGTAGAACGAGTCATTTGCCGTGGCCTTGCTATCTGATTCGCATTCCGAATGGTAAGCAGGGAAGGTGGAGAGAGGGAGGGAAGAGTGGGGGAAGGGAGATGGTCCTGTGGTGGAGGAGGAAGAGATGGTGGAGAAGGAGGTGGTGGGGGTGGAAGAATAGGTGGAAGGGGAAATAGATGGCGGAGAAAGAGGTGGTGGAGGGAGGGATGGTGGAAGAGGAGGTGGAGGAGCAAGAGGTGGTGGAGGAAGGGGTGGACGAGGAAGAGATGATTGGAGAAGCAGGTGGAAGGAGATGGAGGAGAAAGAGTGGAAAACAAAGGGGTGGTGGAGGAAGGGGTGGTGGTGGAAGGAGGTGGATGAGGAAGGAATGGTATAGGGAATAAGGGCAGCTATCATTTGTATATTGACATGCAGTGGTGGTGGTGGTGGTGATGGTGGTGATGGTGGTGATGGTGGTGGTGGTGATGGTGGTGGTGATGGTGGTGGTGATGGTGGTGGGGGGTGGTAGTGGTGGTGGTGATGGTGGTGATGGTGATCGTAGTGGTAGTAGTGGTGGAGAAAAGGGTTTAAATGAAACAGAAGAAAAAGGAAAAGATACTCTCTTTTGTAATTACAAAGGGAAAGAAAGGAAGAGAAAATGAATACAGAGCAAATAAATAAATAAATATGAATTAACAGGAGATGATCATTTGACAATTAATATATTTTGCCCGATTTTTTATGATTTGTCTCAGCTTTGCCAAATTTCTCAATTTTTGGTTCAGATTTAGCCAAATTTTTCCCGTTTTGCTTCATATTTTGCCTAACTTTTTTTAATTTTTCTTAGGTTTTTACCTAATTCTCACGTTTTGTCTCATATTTATCTAAACCTCTCACGTTTTACTTTATATCTTGTCCAATTTCTCACAACTTTTCCTAGACTTTTGCCAAACGTCTCAAGTTTTGTCTCAGATTTGGCCAAATTTCTCACGTTTTGTCTAATGTTTATCTAAACCTCTCACGTTTTGCTTGATATCTTGCTTGATTTCTCAACTTTTCTTAGACTTTTGCCCAACTTCTCACGTTTTGTCTCAGATTTGGCCAAATTTCTCACGTTTTGTCTAATGTTTATCTAAACCTCTCACGTTTTGCTTTATATCTTGCTCGATTTCTCAACTTTTCTTAGACTTTTGCCCAACTTCTCACGTTTTGTCTCAGATTTGGCCAAATTTCTCACGTTTTGCCTCATATGTTGACAGATGACTTGCATTATTGTAACATATTACTCGGGTTCTACTATGATCACATTTTTTTATTTTTCCTTTAATGACTATGATTGGCTGGCATTGCGTACAGAAACGATAATAGAAGAATTACGCCTTGTTACTCTGTTGACACAAATAGTGAAAAAAATAGTCGGAATTAAATGCTGGACTTAAATTCTTTGTGATACTTAAGCACTTCAAGTAAAGCAGATAAATAAATAGACAAATAAAGAAACAAAAAAAACAATAAATAGATAATGAACAGATAAATAAATAAAAGAATAAACAAATGATAAAAGAAAAACGATACATTAGTAGATACATGAATAAACATATACCAAACAATTTGAAAATATTATTCAAATCACAAGAAGCACAAAATAAGTACAAATGTACGTAATTTGACAAAATGTACTACACATACCCTGGCTTCTCATGCCCTTCACGCCTTGCACTCAGCCTCCACAACATTGAGGGGAAAATGCAGGTCGCCTAGAGTGACCCACAATTCAAATACAAGCCGGTGGGAGCGCGAACCAGCGCGTTTTCGTGGAAAGCCGTAAACGAGCCTAAGAGTAGCTGAAAAAACAAGTGTGTGTGTGTGTGTGTGTGTGTGTGTGTGTGTGTGTGTGTGTGTGTGTGTGTGTGTGTGTGTGTGTGTCTGAGTGTGCATATATGTGCGTGCGAACGTGTGTGTGTGTGCGCGCGCGCGCGTGTGTATGTGTGTGTGTGTGTGTGTGTGTGTGTGTGTGTGTGTGTGTGTGTGTGTGTGTGTGTGTGTGTGTGTGTGTGTGTGTGTGTGTGTGTGTGTGTGTGTGTGTGTGTGTGTGTGTGTGTGTGTGTGTGTGTGTGTGTGTGTGTGTGTGTGTGTGTGTGTGTTTGTGTTTGTGTTTGCGTATGTGCATGTGTGTGCTTGTGTTTGTGTGTGTGTACGCAAGCGGTCGTGTGTGTGTGTGCGCGTGTATGTACTGTGTGTGTGTGTGTGTGTGTGTGTGTGTGTGTGTGTGTGTGTGTGTGTGTGTGTGTGTGTGTGTGTGTGTGTGTGTGTGTGTGTGTGTATGCGCGCGCGCGTCTGTGTATAATACACGTTTCCCAAATTATAAAATGACAGAATAATTCCACTACAGATGGAGACACCACAACCGACCAATTCACATTTCATCAGGATGAGAACCTCCACAAGTCTATGACGTCACATCGTCATCAATGACGTCACATCACCGGGGTCCGAAACGTCTAAACGAGGCTCACAATTCGATCGATGATATACAGCATTTCCTAGAGCGATCAGACGGTTACATACCTATTCTAGGATCCTCGCTATCCGGCTAGCTATCATTTATATATTGACATGCGGTTCGATCCTAAACTGGAACATTACAACAATGTTCATTTCGCGAGGCGGCGTACTTCTGTGTCTCCTTGTCAATGCAGCCGCCTCTGTTTCTCGTTCGCAGCAAATGGTCGCGGTGTTGCTGATCCCGGCGGAACGAACTGGACGCGGAACGAAACTGGATCAGCGGAACCCGGAACGGAATGCTCCTGAACTTTTGGATCAAGTTCAGTATCGTTATCCTCGTGTGTGTTTGTGTTTGTGTGTGTGTGTGTGTGTGTGTGTGTGTGTGTGTGTGTGTGTGTGTGTGTGTGTGTGTGTGTGTGTGTGTGTGTGTGTGTGTGTGTGTGTGTGTGTGTGTGAACACTTATAACAATATTTCGCCTTTTCGCATATAATCCCTCTAATTACAATATAATTGGATATGAAAATTAAGAAAACAATATAAATATTAGAAACCACATTATTTTCAGGAAGTTTTAAAGCTTTGAAGTTTTGAAGTTGAGGAGGAGGAAGAAGAAGAAGAAGAGGAAGAGGAAGAGGAAGAAGAAGAAGAAGAAGAAGAAGAAGAAGAAGAAGAAGAAGAAGAAGAAGAAGAAGAAGAAGAAGAAAAATAGAAAGAAGCGTAAAATCCAATTCTCAGTTGAGGGCAATACTAGGCTCCCCTTAAGCCGAGAACCTCCTCAGCACACGTCTGTGTAAGTGAAAAACCAAAATAAGAAAACAAATAAATCCATAAATTAATTATTGAATAAATAAAAGCGCAACAGCGCCACATACTAATACAAACGTAGCACCACTACACAATCCACTTGGCTTTGGAAACAAACAACATTACTTACGAAGAACTTTTCCAAAAGCTGTTGAAACTAAGGTCAGGTTTGAAAGGTTCGGCAACACAAAAACTGAATCAGCTGTTCCCTAACTCGTAATGATTTGTTCTAATCTTATTCTGGTTATTATCAGAGGATCTGATTAACTGTTGTGGTAGTTTTAGGCAATAAATAACTAAACAAAATGATTGATAGATAAATTATATAAATAAACAACCCAATCAATACAAATACATACATATACCAAAGGCTTTTTCCCCCTTACAAGGGAGGTAGTCAAAAAACAAATCGATATTGAAATGAAATATGAATATAAAATTAAAAAATAAATGAATAAATGAACAAATTAATAAATGAATAAAAGAAATAGATAATTATATAAACAAAGAAACAATCCAGCCAACAAAGAATATTTTATTCTGGCGAGCGCCGGAGGATTTTATTCACCTATTTTTGTGTCCTTGGTGGTATGAGGTCACCACAAGTACCGCGATTTAAAAAAAAAGAGTTTAATATTGATGCCATCTCATTTTGTACTTGATGAGGTCCCTCGGTTCCTCATACCCAACCACCGTGCTATCTGTACCTATCACCCACAATCCCTCCTCTCTCTCTCTCTCTCTCTCTCTCTCTCTCTCTCTCTCTCTCTCTCTCTCTCTCTCTCTCTCTCTCTCTCTCTCTCTCTCTCTCTCTCTCTCTCTCTCTCTCTCTCTCTCTCTCTCTCTCGCTCGCTCTCTCTCTCTCTCGCTCTCTCTCTCTCTATCTCTATCTCTTTATCTCCCACCCCCTCTCTGTCTGTCTGTCTATCTGTCTATCTCTCTACTTTTTACTGTCTGCCTGTTTGGCTGGTTGTTTGTATGTCTATCTGTGTGTCTGTGTTTGTTCGTTCGTGTGTCTGCCTGTGTGTCTGTATGTGTATCTGTTTGCCTGTATCTGGGTGTCTATTTATGTGTCTGTCTGTGTGTGTCTGTCTGTACCCCTTTGTCAGTTGGTTTGTCTGTTAATTTGTCTGTCCGTCTAGAGTTCACTCCTTCACTAACCTCTACCCCCCCACCCGTTGTGCCAAATACTTTAATAAAATCGTTTAACGTCAAGTGCAAACGTTCTCTATAAGGCGGCGTGCAAAGAGGCAGGTGTCGAGTGATGTAGCAGATTTAACCGGTGTTGTATATATCTGTTCATTATTTCTTTTTATTAATTTATCTATTCATTTACTTATTTACTTACTTTTTTAATGCAATTTCTAAACACACGAAAAATATACTCTTACCCTAACATATGCTTGACACTATGAATGACTTAGTACTCATTCTTCCTAAAATACATATCATTTCACTAACTACAGATTGAAAAAGTCCAAAAGGAAAGAAGTGCTGATGACCTACAATCCGTAACAACCTATCATACTAACTTCACCTTCTTGTCTGAAGACAACCAGTAACAAGAAGACCATTGAGACACTTGCCCCCCCCCCCCAGGCCTTGTACCGCTTCGCTGATCACGCTAATGTTGTTCCAATATTACCCAACGTGTCTCCTTGGCTCCTTCGATAAGAATCACAGTGAATTGCCCTTGGAACAGTAGGGGAGAAGCCAGGAGACTCTTAGCTGTGGCCGAAAGAGTCTGTCTTTCTCTCTCTCTCTCTCTCTCTCTCTCTCTCTCTCTTTCTCTTTCTCTTTCTCTCTCTCTCTCTCTCTCTCTCTCTCCCCCTTTTTTTTTCTAAGTGTGTTGGGGGAATGTTGGGGCAGGTAACAGTCACTGCTTGGGGTCAGATACGGGTGCGGGATTCGAGCCCAGAATTAAGCATATGCAACATCAGCACCCCTCCTAGTACACCGCTAGGGCACATGATGGGAAAAAAAAGTTCGGATAAAAGAAAGTTCGGATAAAAGAAAGTTAATGTAAATTCATTGACTCAATTTAAGTACCTCACAAGAACTAGGAACTATTTTACGTTTCCTAATAACAATAGTTGAATTATGAAACAATAGATTTAAAATAAATCTAACAACAATAGAAATACCTACATATATCTGTTATAGTTTGCTTAAAATAATATTTATTTATTAAACTAAACAGAATTTATAATTATGGAGAAAAATTTTTAATAACGGAATATGAAGAATAGGTGATTATGTCGAAGTTAACTACCGTAGTTCATAGTGTTCAGTTGTAACTACCATCATGGTGTGGCGGGAGTTATAAAATTCAAATGCTATCATCATGATAACTGTCTGAAAAGCCTTGCAAAAATTATATGAAGAAGCGGTGTCAACAATGTAGAAATAAAATTAAACAAAATCAAATAATTAAATGACAAACTCTTTTCCTTTGTGAAAAAAACGCTTGCTCACCTGAGAGATACCACAAAAAGATGTCTCTAAACAGCACAGAAACACCGTGTAAAATACAAATATTCGTGTAAAATACAAAACGTAACCTAAAAAAAAAAAAAAAAAAAAAAAAAATCTGCCACTTGCAGCATACTGGAGGTAATGTTTACTTTCTTCTCTCTCTCTCAAAAAAATAAAATAAAATAAAATAAAATAAAAAATAAAAAACGCGCGCGCACATATCGTCGTGTTCGTACGCAGCAACCCAAAGGGGCAGCAAAGCACCTATGAAACTTATTTGTCTTCTTGAGTGCGTCATTCAATAAAAGGCTCCTTCTCCCAGGACGCTGATTGATTGCCTCATTTGTACCTCATTTACGGGAAGGTATGAACCTTTCCATGTCGCTGAGTGGAGAC
>NW_027467510.1:175000-180000 GCF_046742065.1 Oratosquilla oratoria
GTGTAAACACATACACACACACGCATATATAAACACGCACACGTTAATACCATACTGCTCGGGGATATATATACTGTATATATATATATATGTATATATATATACAGTATATATATATATATATATATATATATGTATATATATATATATATGTATGTATATGTACATACAGTAAATTTGCATAAACACTGACATATATTCACATACCATACGTTTGCATGCAACAAACTCTCGCAGTTGCCTACGTATGCAAGCATATACATCTGCCCAAACATATGATAACAGTTTAAACGCACATTTACACATCATTATTCATATCAACGGGAGCACATAATTTATAAGGCCATGCACACATGGCCACACATGCATACATAGATCTATATCTATATTGAGGCTACGGAGAAACCGATTCACGGCTATATCTATATATGAATATGTATGGTTGTTAGTGCATATATATATATATATATATATATATATATATATATATATATAATATATATATGTATATATATACTACATATATATATATGTATATATATATACTACATATATATATATATGTAAATATATATATATATATATATATATATATATGTATGTATGTGTGTGTGTGGTGTGTGTGTGTGTGTGTGTGTGTGTGTGTGTGTGTGTATTATATACATACATACATACATACATACATATATATATATATATATATATATATATGAATATATTATATATATATATATATATATACAGTATATATATATACATATATATATACATATATATATACATATATATATTCATATTTTCCTTTCTTTTCTCTTTTTTGTGGAAGATAAGGTAAGTTCGGAGGGGAGGATAGATGGAGAAAGGAGAAAAGAACAAAGTAGTGAGGTGCTTAAAGTAAACTGATTAAATGAGAAAGAAAAGGAGCAGGAGTACAAGAAGTTGAGAGAGGGGTGGGAAGGAGTAAAGAATAGAGTAGATCTAGGAGTGGAGGAGGAATGTGGATGGTTCAAGGAAGGAGTCAAAAGATGCGCAAAGTTGGTGTATGGAACAAGGAGGACGGGAGGAAATAGAAGGAATGGTAGTAAGTGGTGGGATGATGAAGTAGAGTGGACAAAATAAAAGTTGCAGATGGAGAGATGATAATTGAAGAGACGGCAGTTAGAGGAAGATGGGCTAAATGTGAAGGAGGATTGGAAGGGAAAGGTAGTTGCAGTGGAAAGCGCTAAGTAAACGACAGTGATGAATGTGGAAAATGGAGGAAAAATAAGGAAAGATGAGGTGAAAGCGATTATTAAAATTATGAGAGCAGGTAAGGCACCTGGGTTGGATGGATGTCATGCAAATTGCCTAAAAAGGAAGTACAGTGATAGAGGACTGGCTGGTGAGGTTTTTAAATGTCTGCCTAAGAGAGGCTAGAGTTCCGGAGGAGTGGAGGAGTGCCTGTATAGTTCTATTTTACAAGGTAATGGTCCGGGGATTCGAGATGATTAAAGAGAATGAAGAAAGTGGGAGATAAGCCAGTTGCTTGCTTACAGCACTGCTCTTGTGGCAGGATCAGAGAAGGAATTAAGGAAGTTAGTGATATAGTTTGGGAAGGTGTGCGAAAGAAGGAAGTTGAAGATGAATGTGGGTAAAGATTGGGTTATGTAATGTACAAGGAAAAATGTGGCAGTAAATTAGAAGTGAGTAGGGAGAGAGACTGGAGGAAATAAATGGTTCTACTTGGGTGCGAATGTGGAGGAAAAGAGAGGAGTGGAGGTGGAGGTAGAATGTAGATTAAGAGGAGCAAGTAATTGCCTTGGGGAATTAAAAAAGTGTAATGAGAAATAGACATTTGGGAATGGATGCTAAAAGGAGATTGTATGAAGGTGTGATTGTGTCGATAGCACTGCATGGGGTAGAAACATGGAACATAAGAGAGGAAGAGAGGAAGAGAGGAGGAGTTTAAATGTGTTTGAGATGAAACACCTCAGAATTTAGTAAGGGTTACTAGGATGGATAGAGTGAGAAACGAGGAGGTGAGGAGGAGAGTGGAGGTGGCAAGGGAGTTAGTAGATAGGGTTGATGAAAGAGTATGAGGATGGTTTGGACACATGGAAAGAATGAGTGAAGAAAGATTAGTAAAAGAGGTGTGGAAGGTAGAGGTGAAAGGAGTGAACATGCGGCGCGACCAAGGATGAGATGGATGGATGGGGTAAAAGGGGTATTGTAAAAGAGGGGAATATCTGTTGAGGAAGGAAGGAAGAAGACAGAAGAGAGGGGTGAGTGGAGAATGGTTGTGTATGGATGATGTTGTGATCCATGAAAGGGAGTGGTTGGGGGTGAGGGAGTATGTTTGAATTATATTTTGACGCAGCCCAATGCGATTTCTCCCTGTCTTCTCTTTTTCTGCAAGAGGGGACGGAGAGGAGGAAAATGCCGATTAAATGAAGCGCAGATGCAGTGATGACCCGTCATCCAGGAGAAGCCAAGATAAAAGGGATGGAGGGGGGTAAATGGGAGTGGAGTATGTGGGGATGGAATAGGTGGGATTGCATTTTATGCCTTCGTTTTTGGCTACCTCCTTTTGTAAGGGGAAAAAAGTCGTTGGCATGTATATATATATATATATATATATATATATATATATATATATATATATATATATATATATATATATATATATATATATATACATACATATACCAAGGCTTTTTCCTCCTTACAAGGGAGGTAGCCAAAAAGGAAAAGGCATGAAATCATTCCCACCCATTCCATCCCTGAATACACTCCACACCCCTCCACCCTCCCTCTTATCTTAGCACATCCTGGATGACGGGTCATCCCTGCACCTTTCCCACTGCCCTGGGTCAGAGGCATTTATATATGCACACACACACACACACACACACACACACACACACACACACACACACACACACACACACACACACACACACACACACACACACACACACGCTCACACACACACACACACACACACACACACACACACACACACACACACACACACACACACACACACACACACACACACACACACACACACACACACACACACACACACACACACACACATATATATATATATATATATATATATATATATAAATATACATACAGTATACGAGTATGTAAATATATAAATATATATATATATATATAAATATACATACAGTATACGAGTATGTATATATATATATATATATATATATATATATATATATATATATATATATATATAAATAAATATATATATACATACATGTATACATGCCTGAATATGTACATGCATGTAAAATACATACATTTATAGTATATACATCAATGGCTTCAAGAATAGAGAGAGAGAGAGGGAGAGAGATAGAGATAGAAAGCTCTGAAGTTCGAGCTCATTCTACAACTATATAGACCCAGACTTGATTTCAAATAAATTCTAGTGCATACTACTTGCCCTGGCTGTTATTCAAACATTTTATTTTACTCTAATTATTTAGTTGGTTAGTTATTGAGTCAATTTTTTTCATTTATTTATTTATTCATTTATCTTATTTATGTATTCTATTATATTTTTCTATAATTTTTATATCAAGACACTGTTCCCTTAAATCCAGACCAAGGTAGCACTACCTCTGTATAACATCTCACAACAATTAATCAGAGCAAATTACACAGCATATCCTGATCATATTATGATATCGAAATCTAATCATAACTAATTACCTCTGTTATGACGGCCTCAAAGCCAGACATGGCTTGACAAAGGGCATCGAGGACCCGAATTCCGTGATGAAGGTGATGATGAAGTCCAGTGTGATGAGGACAGCTGAATGCCTTCTGTGGTGAACTGCCGGTGTGATGAAAGGGGGTGGAGGGGGGAGGGGGGGAGGGGTTGGCCCTCCCATCAGGAGTGATGTAATGGAATCAGTTCAATGCTCAGTATGATGAGCTTTGGGTGTAATGAACGCAAAGGATGACACAAAGGTCATGGCGTGGTGAGGTTAACTGATTGTCTAGTGTGGTGACTTCTTGGTGGGCTGGCCCCATTTAAGAGGTGCTGTAATGACGTCAGCTAAAATACCACACGAATAAATTGTGTGCTGAAGTTGGCTAACTGCTCAGTGTGATGAAATTTAAGTGTGATGAACAATGACTCTTAATCCCCTTAGAAGTGTGATGGAGTCAGCTAAATTACCAATGTGATGAATGTGGTTTGTGATGAGTGTATAATTCTTTCTCTCAACTGTGAATATTTGGGTGTAATGAATATTACTGACTACCTAGTATGATGAATGTAATTTAAGTGTGCATTGCGAAAGAGTTACTGCTATTATAATGAGATCTGTTGTGATGAAATAAACTAGGTGATCTATTCGTGATGAGATTGAACCGGCTTCTCTATGTCAAAGTGATGTTGTGATGAAGTTAATGACTGGTGTGACGAGAGGTGGACATGAGAAAATCAAAAAGATTCAACTAATTTATCATTCATTTTATATAATCGGGTGTGATGAGAGATGATGTCATGTCACAAGGTGGTTAATAGTAAAATGTGACCTCATCACATCTATCACTGTGATGAAGGTATGTCACTGGTTTGATGAAATGGCTTGAGATGAATTAAATCAAGTTAAGAAACCAAGTTATATCTTAGGTTAGTAATGTCAGCTTTTGTGTGTGTGTGTGTGTGTGTGTGTGTGTGTGTGTGTGTGTGTGTGTGTGTGTGTGTGTGTGTGTGTGTGTGTGTGTGTGTGTGTGTGTGTGTGTGTGTGCGTGCGTGTGTGCGTGCGTGCGTGTGTGTGTGTGTGTGTGTGTGTGTGTGTGTGTGTGTGTGTGTGTGTGTGTGTGTGTGTGTGTGTGTGTGTGTGTGTGTGTGTGTGTGTGTGTGTGTGTGTGTGTGTGTGTGTGTGTGTGTGTGTGTGTGTGACCTTTTTCAGGCGAAGTACCTCTCGCTAGCTAGCAGTGGTAGTGCTTCTAATATATTTCCCCTTCCTTTGGTT
>NW_027467510.1:185000-197500 GCF_046742065.1 Oratosquilla oratoria
TAGTAATTAGTTGAATGGTCGAAAACAGAGAGTTGTTTTAAATGGAAAAACTTCTAGATGGAAAAATGTTACAAGTGGAGTTCCTCTGGGTTCCATTCTTGGGCCACTTCTATTCATAGTATATATAAATGATATAGACCATGGACTAAAATCTACTGTTTCCAAATTTGCTGATGATACAAAACTGTGCGGATTGGCAAATGATCACTCAAACCAATTAGATATTCAAGAAGATTTAGATGAATTACAGCAATGGTCTGAAAAGTGGCTAATGAAATTTAACACAAGTAAATGCAAGGTAATGCACATAGGTAAAAATAACAGTAAGTACAATTACAAATTATTTGGAAATTCGTTAACAAAAGTGGATAGTGAAAAAGATCTCGGCGTAATTATCAGTAACGACCTCAAATCATCTAAGCAGTGTATTTCAGCCTCTGAGAAAACAAATAAGATTCTAGGACTGATTGCGCGATCTTTTGATTTCAAAAGTCCATTACTCATTAACAAGCTATATAAATCGTTAGTTCGTCCACATTTGGAATATGCTGTTTCCGTATGGTCACCGAATCTCATTAAAGACATTGACAGACTGGAAAAAGTACAACGGCGAGCCACAAAACTGATTCCAAATATCAAAAATAAATCATACGAAAATCGACTAAAACATATGAATCTGTTTTCCCTAATAAAGCGTAGACTCAGAGGTGACTTGTTACAGGTCTTTAAAATTCTAAAGGGAATTGACAATATTAAAAGTGACCAAATTTTCACATTTAATGAGAATCAGACAAGAAACAATGGTCTCAAACTGTCCGGAAATAGATATAATTCGGAAGTAGGTAGAAACAACTTTGCCAACCGTGTAGTTAATGAATGGAATAAACTTCCTGCACAGGTAGTCCAATGTAGTTCAGTTCGAAGCTTTGAGAATCATTTAGATAAACACCTAAGCAAGATGCTGTAATGATTATAATTTATTTTATATTATTTGTTTTTGTTTTGTTATCATTTGTCTGTCATATATTATTAGTTATATGTTAATTCGTTATTATTCACTATTTACTATATATATGTAAATATATATACATATGTATATATGAGAGAAGTTCGCTAGTGACAGCGACATCAATCCGATAATTTTTTATTTTTTGACAGTCGCATGCAGCATTCGAACCCACTGCTATCGGCCACCCTTAAGATCACCTCAGGCCACTACACCTTGGTGTCGTGGGCTAAGGCTCTGTGAAGGTGATCTTACGGGTGGCCGATAGCAGTGGGTTCGAATCCTGCATGCGACCCTCATAAGATTATCGGATTGATGTCGCTGTCGTTAGCGAATTTCTCTCATAGTTACAATGGCGAAAAGCGTGAAAGGGATTTGTTCCGATCCTTACCCCTTGCCAACTGGTGCACTTGGGCCTTGTGTAAAACAGGAATTGGGGTCGCAGATTAGTGATCTTTCCTATCCTCGGGAATCATTTCGATTCCAGGTTTCAAGGCTTTTAAGTGTCTGTTGGTGTAGTGGGCTAAGACTCTGTGAAGGTGATCTTACGAGTGGCCGATAGCAGTGGGTTTGACTCCTGCATGCGACTGTCATAAAATTATCGGATATATATATATATATATATATATATATATATATATATATATATATATATACATATATATACATATATATATATATATATATACATACATATATATACATACATATACCAAAGGCTTTTTCCCCCTTACACGGGGGGTATCCCAAAAGAAAAAGGCACAGAAACCACTCCCACTCATTTCATTTCCCATATATTCCACTCCCCACTACCCCCCTCCCTCCCTCCTATCATCTTGGCACCTCCTGGATGACGGGTCATCCCTGCATCCTGTCCACTGCCCTGGGTCAGAAGCAGTGTCACAAGACACAGCACATCCACAGCAGAGCCACTTCATAAATTCGGTGACCCTCCCCTCTCCGTCCCCCCTCGCAGAAAGGAGAAGACGGGGAGAAATCCCTTCGGGCTGCGTCAAATTATATATATATATATATATATATATATATATATATATATATATATATATATATATATATATATATATGTATATATATATATGTATATCTATATATATATATGTATATATATATATGTATATATATGTATATATATATATATACAGTATATATAAAGAGAGAGAGAGAGAGAGAGAGAGAGAGAGAGAGAGAGAGAGAGAGAGAGAGAGAGAGAGAGAGAGAGAGAGAGAGAGAGAGAGAAGTATTGACTTCGAGTGGATAAGGGAGATCGAGGTTTCATTTTGCGAGGGTAGAGAACTCCCACAGGGGATCGGGACTGGGTTTAGGTCACTTTTAATTTGTTTACTTCCTTCTAAGTAGGCGTTCCCACGGGAATCCTCGCAACATCGAAGTGACAACTGCGGGGTTCACAAAGACTGAATGAGTGATTTGTCGTTACCGTGGATCTAAATCCCTCGGTTGACGAAAACGAAGTCAACGGATTTCTTTCCTGACGAGTTTGACAGGACTACTGGGCGATTGGAAAAAAAACTCGAGGGAAATTGATAAATTTTTCTTCGGAGGTCCAGAGAAGGACTTGAAGGCGCCAATTAGTTATTCATCGATGGTAGAATACAAGTAGGGGCCAAGAGATGGATAGAAACCCCAAGGAGACTAATCAGCCGAGATGAAAAGATATGACAACGATGAATACACTAGCAAATACCATAAATTATATACCCGTCCTACCTATCCCTCCCCTTCCCCTCACTCCATCTTCTCTTCCCTCCTCCCATTCCGCCCTCCCTCTCTTGTTTCTCCTTAAGACTTACACCTAACTATCATCAAGCGTGCACCATATCATTCCTTCCACTAAATAAATGAGCTTTTTTTTTTTCTTCTCTTTCGACAAAGCCCAAGTCTTGGCCATTGTCCGCTCGTCGGAACGCTGTCTTGTCGGACTACGCTCAAGGGTTCTTCTCGATCGCGTCCATCAGTGTGAAAAATACGTGCGATCAGACCCAATATTAATTGCTGTCATTTTGATTAATGTTGCACCAGATTATTGCAATCATAAATTACCAGAGCAACTTTCAATTGGCGTCTCCTGGTGCTGAGGAGAAACGGAGGTTGCTGAATGTTGCAGATACTCACTCAGGGTAAATGTGAGGGAAAAGAAGGACGCGGAGGGGCTGTGGGAGGGAGAGAGTGTGGGAAGAAGAGAGTGATTGAGGGAGGGAGGGAGGGATTAATAGTGGGGGAGAGGGGGGGAGAGGGGGGGAGAGGGAGGATACGACGACGATGGGGGGGGGAGTGAGGGCGTTGGGGGAGGAGTGTGGACGCAAGAAATCGAGAATAAAAATCTTATGGTGATGCGACCTGTGATGATGAATCCCTTCATCACCAAAAGGGGAGTGAGGGGTGCACTGATATGAATGAAATAGCCTGACGACACCCAGCATACAGGGGAAAAGTGCCACCCAGGAGGGAAGTGGTTCGCTGACAGAGGCTCTAACGCCTTCGCAAAGTAGAGGGCGCCACGCTGATGAATGAAAGAGTCCGTCGACATCCAAGGTGCAAAGGAAAGACAACCCGATAGGACGGTGGCACAAGGACAAAAGTTTCCTCGGAGGAAGGATTGTATGTGATGCATGAATACACACACGCATACATGCATGCACGAACACACACGCACACACACACACACGCACACGCACACACACACACACACACACACACACACACACACACACACACACACACACACACACACACACACACACACACACACACACAGACACGCACCCAGGACTAAAATAATTTCAGTATCGCTGCGCTGCGAGTCTTTACTCCAACTCTCGTGGGCGGGGAGTTGGGTGTGTGTGTGCGTGTAAGGTCACAGCATTACCCATAGATCGGTTATACGAGCTCTGAGCTCTCTTCTAGGAGGGAAATAGCTGTCGTTCATGGATCCAGCACATGATCCAAAGACCAAGGTGAACACACACACACACACACACACACACACACACACACACACACACACACACACACACACACACACACACACACACACACACACACACACACACACACACACACACACACACACACACACACACACGCACGCACGCAAACTCGCACATACAGACAAACGCGCGCACATACACACGTATCCATTAATTTGGTAACCTCTTGAACGTGTCAATCTCCTTGTGTAATGAGAAGCCACGCTGTGGGACAAGTACTCAATCAGTCCTTCCGTCAGGGCGAAGAAACCTGATAATCATCTCTCCTTTTCCTCCCTCAGGTGGGGAAGGGGGCGTGGTCGCCACCCTTAATGGCCTCCAGAATGAGAGAGTGAAAAGTACTAATCAAATCTTCTTCTGGAAAGAAAGCAATCGAGTCTTCTTTCTCGAGGACGACAGCAAGAACCTTCAGGGATACACCTTATCACCGGGACTGGGTACTCTGTTAGAATTCATCCTATTTTTTTTTTTTTTTTTCAAAAGATTCTGCGGCAAATGGGGGAGGGAATTTAGGAAGTAACAGTGGTATTCTTAAAAAAATCTTTCCTTATATAAATCTTTCCTTATATAAATATTATGTAAATTCTTGGAAGTGAAAGAATTTTTTTATTAAGAATACCATCGCAAGAATCTTACAATGGTATTTTTAAAAAAAATCCTACCTTGTACAAATCTTTCCTTATATAAATCTTACACAATTCTTTGGAGGGGAAAGATTTTTTTATGAATACCACCGTAAGTTCTTCATCAGCCCAAAGACTGTTTTTTTTTGTTTTGTTTTTTCAATCAGGTCTTTGATTTGAAACTCTCCGTGGTCGCATACTTCTTCGTCCACGAACTCAGAATCCCCAGAAGAACTTCTTTTGTCAACCACGAAAGTCCCTCTCATCCACTCCTCCTTCAGGAGTTGAAAGAGCATGTCACTTATTCTCTGCACCAGAACGTCTACGACGCGTCAGGGAACCGGGAGGGAACGTATCCTAATTAGGTGACACTGTAAAGGAACGTTCCCTAACCATCATCCTCTTTGCGTGTGGCGGAACCTAGTTAGGGCCCAGTGTTCTGTTGATGAGGGGCCTTCCTTTGACGCCTTTGTTACTCGAAGCATCACACTCTCCTAAAAGATGAAAGAGGAGGTGCTCCTCTACGTTGCAGTCGCGAGAATGTGAATATTCTGGATTACCGGTGGTCACTTTGTAAGTCCCGTTCTCATTGACGCCAGGCGATTATATTAAGGCGCGCAGGGACTCTGGCACCGAGTCAGAATACTCACGTATTACCTCGACTAGATTTTGTGATTTTGCATATTCGACGCAGGAAATACGCTGGGCGTGGAGTGGACCATTAAGAATGAATTCGCTTGGACCTGCTTTTACCTGAATGAAAACTAATGACCACGCGTGTGTATTTGTGTATCTGCCTGCGAATGGGTGTGTCTGTGAAAGCCTACTGCATGTGCGTAATGCGTGTGATTCTGTCTCTAAGAAAAGGAATAGGAAATAAACACAGATAGAGATAGAGAGAGAGGGGGGAGGGAGGGATATATATATATATATATATATATATATATATATATATATATATATATATATGTATATATATATATATATATATATATATATATATATATAGAGAGAGAGAGAGAGAGAGAGAGAGAGAGAGGGGGGGAACGAAACTTTTGTATTTAAGTACATTGTTACATATAGAATTTCAAATCACATAAACTAATACTATCCTAATATTCACGGAAATTAAACACCCCAAAGCATGATGATGCTCTATATTCAACAATCATGCCGCATTCACACATAAATCGAGAGGTAACTGCCTAAGGAGTCTACTCTTGTTATGAACATCAAACTGAAACTGAAAAATAGCCTCAAGCAAGACACGCTATGACTCTCCCAACATTACATATTCGAGCATCCTTGTTTATCATCTACCAACATCACTTACTCTAGTCTACTATAAACTTCCTTCAGTGAAGACAATTCCCCATGTTGGCTGTGTATGTTACTATCTGCATGCTCTGCATGGTATTACCACTTACTACCGTCTCTATGTTCACTGACAGATAGTTATTTCAGAATAATTACCTGCAAACAAATTCACGAGGTCAAACCGTTTTACTACTTTGGCAATGCTGCCAATCGTACTCTCCCGCAAGCCAGTTCATGGGATCAAACCATTTTAAAAACTACTTTAGAAGTTCTGCCAACTGTATTCTGAGGTTTTAGGTTCATGTAATTAAAGATAAAGTAGTCACTGTCCAACTACTGAAATTTACTCAAATCAACGTTTTCTTCTTAAGACTACTACCTCTCCTTATCTTCTCAGAAGGTCAATTTTAATATGAGACAAGTATTTGGTGATGTTTGTGCACAGATTTCTCCCACCGCCCCCAAATTTGACAGAAATAAGTTAGCCTTGCCTTCTTCGATGACGTCATAGTTCGTTGCGATTTCCACGACAAAATTGTCATTCTACAAATCAAGAGGGAGGGTGGAAGGGTGTGGAGTGTATTCAGGGATGGAATGGATGGGAATGGGTGGAATGGGTGGGAATGATTTTATGCCTTTTTCTTTTTGGCTACCCCCTTTGAAAGGGGGAAAAAGCCTTGGTATATGTATGTATGTATGTATGTATGTATGTATGTATGTATGTATGTATGTATGTATGTATGTACAAATCATGTTTCGACTTCTGGATTTCATGAACAAGATTTTGTCCCTCATTCACCTGACTATACAATTCACCTTCCCCAGCTATCACTCTTCAATGACGTCACAATTCGTTGTTGATTTCGTTTCAAAATGGTTATTCTAATTCCCAAATATCTGTTCGAATTTCGGGTTATATGGCCTAGATTTTGGACGTTATACAGCCGGCTGTGTATGTCAGCTTTCCCAGCAGTAAATACAACATGTCCGTCCACAAATACAAATACATCTTTTTTTCCTTGATAATTGTATAAACAACGTTCTGTCACAAAAACTGCACGCTCAGTGCACTAACCCAAGAGTAGGGAGCGTGCCAACAAATAGTGACTGTGAAATCCAAATGCTTTACACGTGTATCGAGATGCTCGTTTGCGCGCTTTTCAAAGAACGAATTGTGCTAAGTTGGCAGCCCTTATTCAGAGAATGATTTGTACCAAGTTGGTACCCCTTTTCGGGATTGCGCACACGAACCCTAACGACTGTGAAAATGGTTTTCGGAGTTACCCATAGCGTTCCCCTTCAGCCTCATTTTCCTTCCTCAGCCTCAACCAAATTACGTAGCCTCAGTTTCTCTGAGGTTAACCTTGTCACACGTAAAAGGACTTTGCCTAAAACCTCATTTACACGGGGCAA
Organism: Oratosquilla oratoria; assembly: GCF_046742065.1. Lineage (NCBI taxonomy): Eukaryota > Metazoa > Arthropoda > Malacostraca > Stomatopoda > Squillidae > Oratosquilla > Oratosquilla oratoria. Next base: position 192,386 of record NW_027467510.1, read on the forward strand.
GTTGAGAGGCAAATCAAGCGTGCAAGTTACTTGCTACAAGTTACTTGTCGTGTGTAAACATCTGTTTGACAAAGGAAATTGGCCAGGTTGCCCAATTTTTTTGTCAAGCAGATGTTTACACAGGTCAAGTAACTTGTAGAAAGTAACTTGCATGCTTGACTTGCCTCTCAACTTGCCCCTTGTGAATGAGGATGAACTAGGGGTATCACTCCTCTAATACTCCCAAAAAATTCCAGCCTCGCCTATCCCTTTTCATTACTCCCACTTCCTCCAATTCTCCAAATCTTTTTCCTCCATTTTCCTCTACTCTCGCTTCCTCCTTCATATTACAAAGGATTACAAAGTAGGAGCATGCCCACAGAAGACCTTTTGGTCCATACCTAGGTCGGATGCGGAAAAAAAAACATAATGATAAATAAACAGGTAAAATAAAAATTATAATAATATAAATAATAATGAATAAAGTTAATACTGAACAACCAGGTAAACAGTAAATCATAAATTGACAGATAAATAATAATAAAGCCTTTTCCTTCAACATTTCCCTTATAGTTTTTTTTCTATTTTTTTTTTTTTTTTTTTTTTACACCAACTTCTCTACCGCGTGCCCCTCTGACTACCAGCAGTAACTATTACCTGGACCAACTGTCCCAGAAGAGCATACAGTAGGACAATGGTTCCCAACCAGTGTGTCGCGGCACCGACGGGTGCCGTGAGATCAACTGAGGGTGCCGCCAAAATTCAGTCCAAAATTTAGTCACAATTACATTTTTGTATTGTCATCCATTTTTGTTCATTAAACCAGCATCAGTGTAAAGATGAGTATTTTCATATTACCCAGGGACAGAATTTTGTTACACTGATGTTGAATCAACAAAATACTGACAAACTAGAATTTAGATTTCTAATAAGGGTGTCGGGGGACTTCTGAAAGGCTTGGCAGTAGGGCAAAGGTACTCAGCGACTCCTGGCGTAGGCTCCTCACCCCCACCAACTCTTATGTTGATCTCCATCGTTCTCCAACAGTTTTCTTCTTCTTTCTCCAACACAAAGAAACTCTTCCCTTCATTATCACTTTATTTCACTATTGCAATTCTTGAATAGTTTTCTTTTCTTCCTAATGTATTTCATCCTCTAATCTCCCTCACCTTCACTTTCTTTATATCTTTCTAGTTCTTTGCGCGCGCGCGCGCGTGTGTGTGTATGTGTGCATGCATGCATGTGTACATGCGTGTATGTGTATGCCTGTGCATGTATGTATAAGTGTATGTGTGTTTATATGTATTTCCCTCCCTCGACCCCTCTCTCCTTTACCCTCTCCCTGTTCCTCTCTCCATCTCTCTCTCTCACCAAGGCCCTCTCCTTCTCCACTACACCCCCTCCCCCCCGCCTCCACCGCCGCTCATTCTTCATATCCGCTTTGGCTGTCTCCTGTTGGACTCAGGTATCCCGAGTGATAATCAATTCAATCCGCATACTGCTGACCCTCCCCTTCCCCTCCCCTTCCCTTCCCCCCACCTCTTCGCTTCCTCTTCTCTCCCTCCTTCCCCTCCCCTCCCCTTCCCCTCCCCTCCCCTTCCCCTCCCCTCCCCTTCCCTCCCCTTTCCCTCCCCTTCCTTCCCCTTCCCCTCCCCTTCCCTTCCCCCCATCTCTTCGCTTCCTCTTCTCTCCCTCCTTCCCCTCCCCATTCCCTTCCCCTCCTCTTCTCTTCCCCCACCTCTTCACTTCCTCTTCTCTCCCTTCTTCACCTCCCCTCCCTTCCCCCCTTCCCTTCCCCCCACTTCTTCGCTTCCTCTTCTCTCCCTCCTTCCCCTCCCTTCCCCTTCCCTCCTCTTCCTCTTCCCTTCCCTTCCCCCCACCTCTTCGCTTCCTCTTCTCTCCCTCCTTCCCCTCCCCTCCCCTTCCCGTTCCCCTCCCCTTCCCTTCCCCCACCTCTTCGCTTCCTCTTCTCTCCCTCCTTCCCCTCCCCTCCCCTTCCCCTTCCCTCCCCTTCCCCTCCCCTTCCCTTCCCCTACCTCTTCGCTTCCTCTTCTCTCCCTCCTTCCTCTCCCCCCTCTATACTTACCCTTATTTTCCTCCCTCACCTCTTTCTTTGCTTTCCCTTCACATCCTCCGCCTCTTCACTTCTTCTTCTTCTTCTTTTCCCCCTTTCACATCCAATTCCTGTCCACTTCCCCTCCCGTTCCGTTCCTCCACCTCTTCACTTCCCCTTTACCTCCTCCTTCCCACTTCCTCTCTTCCACTTCCCCCTTTTTTCAGTCTTCAGTCTTCCTTTGTCTTCCCTTTCCCTCTCCCTCCTCTCCACTTCTCCTCTTTCTCCTTCAGCTCTCCTTCCCGTCCCCTTCCCCCTCACCTTTATTATTCCTTCCACTTCACCGTCACCTTGTCTACCCTTTCTCTCTTCCACACTAACCTAACCTAACCCTTCTATCTTTTTACTCACATTTGTTCTCACTCCACCCTTCCTCCCCCTCTCCTCCTTCTCCTTTCCTTCGCAACCACCCCTCCTATGATTTTCCTCTCCCCTTGCTTCCCCTTCCCTCCTCTTCCCCTCTCCTCTGTCTAGGTCTGTCCTTCTAATTTCCCGAAATCATCTACGCCCATCTCCCCTTCCTTCTTTTTCCCTTCCCATCTCTCCATCTTTTTGCTTCTCTTCTTCCACCTTTCCCATTCCTCCTTCTCATTTCTTCCCTCTTCCCCTCTCCATCCCAGTGTTCCTTTCCCCCCTTCGCTCCTCTTCCCTCCCTCCTCTCCTCTCCTATTCCCTCTGCTCCTCTCCTCTCCTCTTCTCCATCCCACCTTCCCCCGTCCTCTCCTTTTCCCCGTTCCATCCCGGTGTTCCTCTCCCCTTCCCTCTTCTTCCCTCCCTCCTCTCCTCTCCTATTGCCTCTGCTCCTCTCCTCTCCTCTTGTCCATCGCACCTTCCCCCGTCCTCTCCTTTTCCCCGTTCCATCCCGGTGTTCCTCTTCCCTTCCCTCCTCTTCCCTCCCTCCTCTCCTCTCCTATTGCCTCTGCTCCTCTCCTCTCCTCTTCTCCATCCCACCTTCCCCCGTCCTCTCCTTTTCCCCGCTCCATCCCGGCGGTGTTCCTCTCCCCTTCCCTCCTCTTCCCTCACTCCTCTCCTCTCCTATTCCCTCTCCTCCTCTCCTCTCCTCTTCTCCATCGCACCTTCCCCCGTTCTCTCCTTTTCCTCTCTCCATCCCGGTGTTCCTCTCCCCTTCCCTCCTCTTCCCTCCCTCCTCTCCTCTCCTATTCCCTCTGCTCCTCTCCTCTCCTCTTCTCCATCGCACCTTCCCCCGTCCTCTCCTTTTCCCTGCTCTATCCCCGACACCTGCTTGATAATCAATGTTCCTCCTGTGACAGCGACCATCCTCGTATGAAACGGGCCTCGCCGCTGGGCGACACCTCTTCAGGGGGTGGAGGGAGGGAGGGAGGGAGGGAGGGAGGGAGGGAGGGAGGGGAGAAGGGGGAAGGAGGGAGGGAGGGAGGGAGGGAGGGAGGGAGGAAGAGTGAAGTAGGGACTGAAGGAAAGAGGGAGGAAAAGGCAGAGGGAAGGACAGAGGGAAGCGAAGAAGGGAGGAGGGAAAAGAGAAGGAGGAAAGGAGGGAGGGAGGGAGGGAGGGAGGAGGAGAGGGAAGCAGGGACAGAAGGAAGGGACATTTGGAGAGAAAATTGGAAGAGGAGAAGGAAAATGGGAACAGAAAATTAATAAAGGAGGGACGTAGGTAATGAAGGAGGAAGGAGAAGGAGGGAGGGAGATACACAGGGAAGGAAAAGGAAGAGGAAAGAGAAGGAGGGAGGGAAGGACAGATGAAGCGTTAGTTGTAGGGAAAGAGTGTTGAAAAGAGGGAATAGAGGAGGAGAGCGAGATAAGGTATGAATATGAATGGCAGATAGGTAAAGAGGTCAGTGGTAATTGGACGGTCAATGTTAAAAAAGGGGAAATGAGAAGGGAGAATGGGGAGGATTAGGGACAAATACGAGAGAGAGAGAGAGAGAGAGAGAGAGAGAGAGAGAGAGAGAGAGAGAGAGAGAGAGAGAGAGAGAGAGAGAGAGAGAGAGAGAGAGAGAGAGAGAGAGAGAGAGAGAGAGAGAGAGAGAGAGAGAGAGAGAGAGAGAGAGAGAGAGAGAGAGAGAGAGAGAGAGAGAGAGAGAGAGAGAGAGAGAGAGAGAGAGAGAGAGAGAGAGAGAAAGTGAATAGATATGCATTATGTCGGCAATAACCAGGGAATCAGAGAAGTAGTAAAGAATAGGGGGTAGCAGAAAGGAGGGGTAGTAGATGTTTAAATTTATTGTTGTTGTTATTATTTTTGTAGTTCTTGCTATCGTTGTTTTTATTATTGTTGTTGTTTTATTTTTGCAAAGATTAGTCTCAAATCATAAAATAATGCTACTTGAGTCTACCCCATGGGGATATCAATAAAGTGCTATGAATACCAATTAGAAAAAACACAGTGTCAGTACTATGAGAGGGAAGGAAACTTGCGTTGTAATATGACATGTGAAGGGGTGCACACGAACACCACAGTATATTACTTGAACAATACACAGAGACGCAAAGAAAGTTGTAAACGCTCCCACATTCATGCGAATATCCACACATGCAAACACACACATACACACACACATATACCCATAACACACATATGTACACATATACGCATACACGTACACATACACATACATGCACACACAAACAAACACACATATATACCCATATAAACACACACACACACACACACACACACACACACACACACACACACACACACACACACACACACACACACACACACACACACACACACACACACACACACACACACACACACACACACACACACACACACACACACACACACACACACACACACACCACACACACACACACACACACACACACACACACACACACACACACACACACACACACACACACACACACACACACACACACACACACATACAGACTCACACACACACACACACACACACACACACACACACACACACACACACACACACACACACACACACACACACACACACACACACACACACACACACACACACACACACACACACAAACACACACATATATCCATACAAACACAC
>NW_027467510.1:212500-220000 GCF_046742065.1 Oratosquilla oratoria
GTACATAAAAACAAACCTCGATAATGATAATAATAATAATGACATAGATGTAATAATAATAATTGTAATTATATGAATAATAACAATAACAATAACAAACTTCGATACTCAAAGAAGGAAGCAAGAAATATACTCTGAACCTAAAGACGAAAACAACTGAGATGGAGATACATTGGAGTGCAGAACGATGAGTACTAGGAGAGTTTGCTCGGGAGAAAGAAGAGCAGTTGGTGAAAAGTCGAGGAGGAGGAGGAGGAGGAGGAGGAAGAAGGGGAGGAAGAGGAGGAGGAGGGTATAGGGAGGGAGGGGGAGAGTAGGAGGGGTAGGAGGAGGAGGAATCGGGTTAGAGGTGATGAGGTCGAGCGGGCGTTTTGAATAACTTTGGGTAACAAAATAACATAAAGGGGGAGGAGGAGGAGGAGAAACATTCCTTTGGGTATACAGTAATTAATATACAGTTTGAGGTGAGTATAGTATTTTTTATTATTTGTTAGTTAAATAGTCTGAGGATCCAAAGTATCAAAAGAAATTTTTTAGAATTTAGTATGAGGTCATTTAGTGCATATCTTAAACACAGATGTCTCTGCATTACACACACATACACACACACACACGAATACACACACGCATACGCACGCACACACACACACACACACACACACACACACACACACACACACACACACACACACACACACACACACACACACACACACACACACACACACACACACACACACACACACACACACACACACACACACACACACAAATGCACACACGCACACACACTGACATACACACAAGGACACATGGGCACAAACGTACATACATACACTGAAACACGTGCACACACGGATACACACACACACACACACACACACACACACACACACACACACACACACACACACACACACACACACACACACACACACACACACACACACACACACACACACACACACACACACACACACACACACACACACACACACACACACACACACACACACACACACACACATACACACACACACACACACACACACACACACACACACACACACACACACACACACACACACACACACACACACACACACACACACACACACACACACACACACACACACACACACACACACGCAAGGCCATACACACATGGATACACGTACACACAGGGACATACACCCACGTACACACGCACACACATGGCAGCACTGTGGCCACTAAATCAGCCACTGAGTCCCATGTAATTACTCCGCAGACACTACCAGCACTGCCCATAAGCACATTGCAGAAGAGCTTAACACAGCTTAGTACAGGTTCAGCATTAACAAAGTTCGTTGTGTTACGAAGCAGGAAGACGCAACACAACACAGAATAACATACACTATCACAAAACCTCACTACTTATTAAGGTAGAGGAGATCTTGAACTAGCATGACTTTGTATAGCACAGCCCAAATAACAGAATCTGCCACTAAGAATGCTTACTTATGATAATAAGATAAATGTGCACAACACTTCAAGCATAGCGGAAGTCTCCAATGGGGATGGTGGGACATTAGATATACAATAGTTCTTATGTACAAGAGACTAAATTCGAAAAGTCAACATCTCATCATAGACAACTTTATCGCAACAACATCCTGCGATTTCAAAAGAGGATAATTTTATGTTAGCCGCCCAAATTTCTATCACAAACTCTCCTCATTTCAGAGCGATTATGTTCTTTTGCTTTTCCTTCTCCTCTTCTACATTTCCTAATATTTCTATTCGTCCTCCTCTGCTCTCACTTCCTCTGTCTTCTCCTCATTGTTAAGTGTTCATTCTTCTTACCTCCTCTTCCTCCCCTTTCCTCCTCTTCTCGCAGTTGCTCTTATTTCCCACACCCTTTCCATCTTACGTCGCATTTCTTCCTCTTCTTCCTCCTATTCCTCTTTCTTCTTATTTTCCTTCCTTACCTCTCTCTCTTTCTAGTTCTCTTAATCCTACTTATACTTCTTTATTTATTTATTTTCTGTTCTCCACTTCTTTATTTTACTCTTTCTACTCAATATCTTTGGTTTTACAGAATTGGTTCTCTTCTTTTCTTTTCCTTCGTTTCTGTTGTCACTAAGATTAGTTTGTATGTTTAAATTCTCCCTCTTCTCTGTCTCCCTATACTTCCAGCTTCTACAGACTTTCTTATCTCTTCCATCTCCTCCTTCCCCTCCTCCTCCTCCTTTTCCTTTCATACCTTCCCTCCTTCTTTCCCTCCTAGACTTTGGTCTTCATCTTGCCTGTTGGTCTTCGATTTTATCTTTCCAACACCGTCAAACCAATTCAAATTTCTGTTTCTCTATATTTTTTCTCTTTTCAAATGCCCACTCTTTTTTCTCTTTCCTCCCCTCTTCTTCAGTATTCTACTATGCTTGGTCCAGGAACAACACCCTATGGACACAATACAAACTAAAAATTTGTTAAACAAACAAACAAACAAACAAAACTTAAGGTGGGACATACAATTCCATGTATACACAGACACTTAAATAGGGAAATTCATCAAATGGAGAAATACTAACTACCATCCAAATTCATCGATGAAAGTTAACATTAAAGACAAACTTACACACATTTACAGGCTGAGAGTAATGCACAAAAACGCATATGCACACACACACACACGCGCGCGCACACACACACACACACACACACACACACACACACACACACACACACACACACACACACACACACACACACACACACACACACACACACACACACACACACACACACACACACACACACACACACACACACACACACACACACACACACACACACACACACACACACACATACACACACACACACACACACACACACACACACACACACACACACACACACACACACACACACACACACATACACAGACACACACGCACACATACACACAAATAAACACACACACGAATCGACGTACACAGGTGCACACGGGCACACATGTAGTGCCGTGTAGTACATCAGCGCGAGGTAATGATAAGGTTAGCATAAATCTACGTATTATTCAATAACGGGGGTCCAGCCATAAATAATCGTGGACACCTTAACCACATAATGACAGGCACGCAGGAAAATACCTTCGCTTTGTGAAAATACTCTTTATCAGGAGGTAATATATTAAGATAGTAATAGGCTGGGTAATAGGTTCATTGGGTGAGTGATGGTCTCTCGCATCCTTATACACGCACGTTATGTGATCTTGCCCAGCTCCTGAGCTGAGGAGTCTAAATGTATTCTTTGTCCGGGTTGTATTGCATTATGCATTGCAAAGAATACATCAGCAAGTATTAGACACATCGTATTGCAAACAACATAAGGCTCAGTCTGCATATTTCCCTTTTTTTTTTTTTTTGTGATCATGATATTGGTGGTGGCATGAATTATGGTGGTGTTGATTATGGTGGTGGCAATGGTAGTGGTGATGGTGTAAGGATTGGTGATGGTGAAGAAGGAAAGTGAGTAAAATTATATAAAACTAAAGTGACTCTCAGTGCAGAAAGTGTTAGAGATTGAAAAAGAAAGAAAGAAAGAAGAAGAGAACAGAAAAGCGAAGGAAGAGAAGGAAAAGGAGAGGGACGGAAAGAAAAGAGGAAGAAGATGATGTGGATGAGGATGAGGACATGGATGATGAAGAGGAGGATGAAGGAGAGGATTTGGAGAAGGATGGTGAGAATGCGTAGGAGAATGAGGATGATGAAGAGAACAAAGAGGATGAGGATGATGAAGAGAATAAAGAGGATGAGGATGACGAAGAAACCAAAGAGGATGAGGATGAAGATGATGATGATAGTACCAAGGAGGAGTATGAGGAAGGGGAGAGGAGGAAAATGCACAAGATGAAGAGTAATGTAATGATTAAGAAATTATATTAACTTTGACACTCAGGCTACAACATCAAATGGAGACTTAGAAGAAGCTTAGGGAAGGAAAGAAAATGAACAACGACCAAAAGTACTAAGAGGAGGAAGAGAAGGAAGTATATCATAAGAAGGAGGAAGAAGAGGAGGAGAGAGAATACGAGGAGGAAGAGGAGGAGGAAACGATTTCTGAGAAAAAAAATGAGGAGGGGATGATTGTTAAAGAGGACGGAGGGACGAAGATGAGGTACATGAGATATCACATATGAACGAGGAGGAAGAACAGAGAACAGAAATGAACGACGGAAAAGAAGAGAGGAAGAAAGAAAAGAAAGGAGTAAAGGAAGAGGAGGAAAATCGAGAAGAAAAAGGAGGAAAAATAGGGAGAGGAAAAAGAAAATGTAAATAAGGAAGTTAAAGACGAAGACGACATTCAGAAAAGAAAGAATTTTCAAGAAATAAAATTCAAAGAAAAGAAAAAAGAGGACGAAAGGAAGAGAACGAAGAGAAGGAACAAAAGGAAGAAAAAAATGAATAGAAGAGAACGAAGACGAAGAAGTGTAGAAAGGTAAGAGTGATAAAGGGAAATAACAGAAAGTTCGAAGAGAAGAAAAGGAGGAAGAGGAAGAAAAGATGGAGGAAAACGAAAAAAGCCAGAAGGAAGACAAAGAGAATAGAAAGGGAAATAAGAGGAAATCCCAAGAGAAGAAAATGAGGATGAGAAGCAAAACATAGAAGAAAAAGAAGAAAACAGATAGAAGAAAAGAAGAAGGGTAATAATAGGAAGTTTAAAGAGAAGAAAAGTAGGAAGAGAAGCAAAAGGTGGAGGAAAAGGAAGAAAGGAAGAAGAAGATAAGAAAGGAAGGGAAATAACTGGTAGTTTGATATGAAGAAAAAAAGGAAGAGGAACAAAAGAGTGAGGAAAAGGAAGAAAATCAGAAAGAAGAGAAAGAGAAGGTAATGAGGAAGGAAAAAGGATTAGTAGAAGGAGGAAGGGAAAGAGGAAGAGGTGAAAGAGGAAGAGAAAGAAGAAAAGGAAAAAGAAAAAGAGGTAGTAGAAGAGGAAAAAAAAGGGAAAATGAAATAGAAAAAGCAGAAAAAGAGAAAGAAGAGAAAGAAGAATAGGAGGAAGAGACGAAGAGGAAGACGAGGAAAAGGAACAGAAGGAAGCAGAGGAAGAACAGAAGAGAAAGAAGAACAATAGGAATAAGAGAAAGAAGAATAGGAGGAAGAGGAGGAAGAGAAGATAGCAGATGAAGAACAGTAAGAGAAGGAAGAACAGGAGGAAAAAAGAGGAGTAGGGGTAGGATGAGTAGGAAGAGGAACAAATAAAGAAAGAGAAAAAGTAGGTGAATGAGGAAAAGGAGGAAAGGAAGAAGAAGGAAAAAGAGAAGATGGAAGAGGAGGAAAAGGAAGAGAAAGAAGAAGAGAATAAGGTAGAGGAGGAAAAAGAGGAAGAAGAGGAATAGGAGAATAAGGAGATAAAGGAAAAGAAAGAAAAAGAAGAGAAGGAGGTAGAGGAGGAAAAAGAGGAATAGGAGGAAGAGGAGAATAAGGAGGAAAAGGAAGAGAAAGAAGAAGAAGAGAAGGATGTAGAGGAGGAAAAAGAGGAAGAGGAGGAAGAGGAGAATAAGGAGGAAAAGGAAGAGAAAGAAGAAGAAGAGAAGGAGGTAGAGGAGGAAAAAGAGGAAGAGGAGGAAGAGGAGAATAAGGAGGAAAAGGAAGAGAAAGAAGAAGAAGAGAAGGAGGTAGAGGAGGAAAAATAGGAAGAGGAGAATAAGGAGGAAAAGGAAGAGAACGAAGAAGAAGAGAAGGAAGTAGAGGAGGAAAAAGAGGAAGAGGAGAATAAAGAGGAAAAGGAAGAGACAAAAGAAGAAGAGAAGGAGGTAGAGGAAGAAAAAGCGGAAGAGGAGGAAGAGGAGAATAAGGAGGAGGATGTAGAAAAATAAGAGAAGGAGGGGCGAGGGGAGGGGGGAGGGTGTGGGGAGGGGCGTTCGTGTCAGATTTGTGGTATGGCAAAGAGCATCCCCTGGTCCGGACCGGCGCCCAGTATGTCGGGGCCATATATATCACTGTGTCCTAATGTAGATCCGAGTGTGATCACAGCATACATGTAATTATGCATGTGTTGAAGTGTATGTATATGTGTGTCAAACTTTATGTATGTGGCGAAAGCATATAAGGGTGTGGAGCCCATCGTGATCTCCCATAATTTGGTCTCTAGGCAATATTATTTACCTCTGACACATAGCAAATTATCAGCTGAGTTAGGGGGTTGGAGGAGAGGAGAAGAGTTTGAGGAGAGAGGAGGAGGAGTGGACGAGAGTGGAGCGAGAGTGGAGGAGACGACTAGAGGGGGACACAAAAACGAGCCAAGAACATATCTTACGTTGATTATAGAAATAGGAGGTTGAACCAGGTATGGTATAGGGGGAGGGGGGTTGGGGAAGGGGGGAGGGGGAGGGGGGGGATGGGGGGATGGAATGGGCGAAGATGAGGGACATGCAAATGAGTGGATAGGGGAAGGAGAACGGTTGGGGGTGGCTTTGGAGGACAAGGAGGAGACAAGGATTGGTTGGAGATGTGGTGATAATGGAGGGGGTGGTGGTAGAGGGAGGGGTGTTAAAGAGCTGATAGGGTAATGATAGGGTGATAAAGACTGGGGAAAAGGGTACGGAAAGAGGGAGAGACAGGGACTGAAGAGGGTAAAGATAGGTTGTTGGGATGGAATTTTGTAGTGATAATGCGAAAGACTAAAATCGAGGTATTTGTTACGACTGGTTTATTTAGAAATCGTGTAACTCGAATACGCGTATCTCGAAATCAAGTATATAAGAATCCTCGTAAATCGAAATAGCGTATATAAAAACCTGCCTAACTCGCAAATGCGTGTATAAAAATCAGCGTAATTTAGAATCGCGTATACTAAAATCCGCGTAACTCAAGATTGCTTGTGTAAAACATCACGTAACTCACAGTGGCGTCAGTTTGAGCTGCACAAGAAAAATTCGCGTTAAAATGAATCTAGTTAGTCGAAGCTACATGCATTGTAACAAGGTTAAATTTGTATATAAATATGTCAATGCTTAGCGATTAAGCACTGACTAGCAACCTTAAAAGAAAGACAAAGAATAATAAGTAGAAGAATATGGAATAAGTAAATAAGAAAGAACTTGGGATTGGGAATGAAAATAAATCTTAAAAATTAAAACTGAAAAGGAAGATTATATCTGAAGAGGATTAAGGAGAACAAGGTTAAGGGGTAAAAGAATGATTTAAGGAGAGAGAGAGAGAGAGAGGGAGGGAGAGAGAGAGAGAGAGAGAGAGAGAGAGAGAGAGAGAGAGAGAGAGAGAGAGAGAGAGAGAGAGAGAGAGAGAGAGAGAGAGAGAGAGAGAGAGAGAGAGAGAGAGCGAGAGAGAGAGAGGGAGAGGGAGTAAAGGAGGGAAGAAGGGAGCGAGAAAGGGAGGGAGCAATTATATGGTGAAATCTAAATTAGACAATGAATATGAGTTGATTATAAGGAGCCGGGAGAAGTATGGGGGAAGTTGGCTCAAAGTAGAAGGAGGAGGGAGGAGAGGAGGAGGG
>NW_027467510.1:245000-247500 GCF_046742065.1 Oratosquilla oratoria
GGCACTGCCTGGCACTGCTTGGCACTGCCCAGCATTTCGACAAGCCCGCTATAATAACCTAACTCTAAATGAAGGAGAAGGGAGGTGATGTCATTTTGTGTTAATGTGGATTAGTTACAAGGAATACTTTTCGTAGGTCATTAGAGAGTCGCATGTTACCGGGGGGGGGGAGAATGTAGATTACGATTATTTGAGAATGATTTCTAGGCGAGCCAAGAAATTACTTTGATACTGGTGGCAAGCTACTCTGCAGGGAGAGATTTGAAAATTCCCGTGAGGGAAAATGATATTGCGGAAATGATCAATGAAAGTGATGCTCATATAAAACTATTCGGAAGATGTGCAAAAAAAAATAGATAAAAGATTAGTAAAGCTAGAGCGATAGGGTTAAAACTCTTTATTACAGAAAAGACTAACGGGATCAAGCTAGGTCCCGGTTCGATTCCCGAGGAGGCTGTCGGAATAAATATTTTTTATACTTCTCGCTCTTACTTGGGATTCATTTCAGGTATTTACAATGGTGAAAGCTCATCAGGGTTTCGTGCCTGCTTACCATTTTCAATGAGTTGAGCGCGGCAACTCTGTGAAAATTGGGTAAGAACGGCTAGAGGCAGTCAACTTAGATACTTCGAGAGTTAGGCTGACTCTAATTTGGAGTCCTTTTGTAGCTTATATGTGTATACAGGTATATATATATATATATATATATATATATATATATATATATACATATATGTATATATATGTGTGTATATATATATGTATATGCATATATATTCATCTTTTCAATCACATTACTTTTCACTTTAATTCCATGCCATCGCAGTCGAAGCTGACGATGAGCTTGATGGAAGCATAAACGAAAACTTATACGCGGTCAAGCTAAGGTCTCGAACCCAACTCGGACTTAACAAGTGAACAGTGACTTAGCCCATTGATTGTGTTTGAAACGATGAAAATCTGTACACTGGTGACCATTCAGTGAGTATGTAATATGCATATATATATATATATATATATATATATATATATATATAATTTTATATATATATATATATATAGATATATATATGTATATATATATATATACATATATATATATATATATATATATATTCATATGTAATATATGTATATACATATATATATGTATATATATATATATATATATACATATGTACATATATATACATATATATTAATTGAACAAGTTATTCATTTTCTTATTACTCTTTCCCGTACTTTCGATTCGGTAAACACACCTCCGCTTGATCCGGTCGTTCCGTTCCGTCGTTCTATCAGAACCGCTCCCTCATTCTCAGACGCAGTGCCAGAGTAGAGCGGGACTGTGCCTCAGCCTCGGCATCATTTCTCGATTTGTCTACCTGTAACGCAATTCAGTCCTGTTTTGTTTCGTTTCATTCTGTTACGTTCCATCAATGGAACGTTTCCGTTACAGTCTCCTCTGAATGTGACGTCATACATCCCTAGTGCTGTCTCATTCCTTATATGGAAATGACAAATATCTCTAAAACCTTGGACAGCCGGAATCGAAGTATGAATTTAATTTTGGCTGCCGTCTGACGATTCTATTCCGCCGAGGAAGGTCTACACTATCCGAGAGTGGTGCCATGGATATTGATGAAATATTTTTTGTTCGTCAAGATCTTTGGGTCCGTAGCTTACATCTGTTCCACCCTCCTCCTTGCCCTTCTTTCCCTTCCTTTAATTCATTTTACCCCAAAAGGAAGAGAGATTTTCCTTCTCCTTACCTTCATATCTATCTCCTTCATTACGCCCACGTACTTGCATGATTTCATTTTGAGTAATGGCAAGATATCTTATTTATCTAAAGGGATCGATCTTCGGCTCAAAGGTGGTATCTATCAGCTGATTAAAACTCTCTGTCCTTAGCCAGAATAAAATAGATAAACACATGACCCTAACTTCGTTTCTTCCCACGTCAACCTCTCCTTTCCATACCTCCATTTACTTGTATTTATATGTCCTTCGTTGATATCGTCATCGGAGGCATGCTGGTTACTCTTTCGCTCAGTTCTGGGTTCGAATCCCGAAGTTCTCTCCAACCCAGCAGTCTAAGGGCTTAGGGTAAAGGCGGGAGCTACGTGCCTCCTGGCGTAGTCACCTCGCTTTCTTCGGTCCATTTCTTTTCTATTCACGTCATCCAGTTTTCCTAGTCCTTTCCAAAACTTTCCTTTTCGAAATAAAAATTCTCCTCTTCGCCTCTCCTTTTCTCTTTGTTTGACTTGTCCTTCATTTATCTCCTTCATTCATCCTCCCTTCTCCTCTCCTTCCCTCCTCTGCTTTCCTCCTCTTCCTTCCCCTCCCATTTTCTCCCTTCATTATTCCCTTCTCTTCTTTTCTCTCCCGTCTTCTTCCCTCCTCCTTCCTCTTCATCTGCCCTTCTCTCCCTCTTATTCCCCTCTCCTCATTCTCTCTTCTTTCTCGTCCCATTTCCTCTCTTTTTTAGTTTCTTCTC
>NW_027467510.1:260000-265000 GCF_046742065.1 Oratosquilla oratoria
TGTGTGTTTGTGTGTGTGTATAGACATACATATACATATGCATACATATATATATATATATACATATATACACATATATATACATATATATATATACTATATATATATATATGTACATATAATTTTATATATATATATACATATATATACATATATATATATATATCATATACATAAACATATATATATATACAAATACATGTACATATATATATATATATATATATATATATATATATATGTATATATATGCATATACATATAACATATACATATACATATACATATACATATACATATACTTATACATATACATATACATATACATATACATATACATATACATATACATATACATATACATAGACTTATACAGAGAGAGAGACAGAGAAAGGCTTATATACAGGGAGCAGTGTGGGTGTTCTATTTTGTGGTCATGTCTAATTTAGGGGTTGGGGGTTGAGGGTTGGGTTTACTGTGGTTTGAGTGAGAGTGGAGAGGGTGGAGGAGGAGGATATGGAGGAGGATGGTGGTGATGAGAAGGAGGAAGAAGAAGAAGGAAGAAGAGGAGGAGAAAGACACCGGAGGAGGAGGAGGAGGTGGAAGAGGAGAAATAGGAGGGAGATTAAGGAGAGAAGGAGGAGGAAAAGGAAGAGAAGGAAGAAGTAGGGAAAGAAGAGGAGGTGGAGGATGAGGAATAAGAAGAGGAAAAGCAGGAGGAGAAAAAAGAACAAGAGGAAAAAAAAGGGGAAATGAAGGAGGAGGAGGAGAAGGAGAAGTAGGAAAAGGAGAAGGAGAAGCAGGAGGAGGAGGAGGAGGAGGCTGAGGAGGAGGAGGAGGAGGAGGAGGAGGCTGAGGAGGAGGAGGAGGAGGAGGAGGAGTAAGGAAGGGTAAGGAGAGGAAGTTCATTATGTAGGCAGGCGTGTTGAATACGACAAAGTTCAAGCACCACGCAACACGCAACACGCAACACGCAACACGCAACACACCTATGGAGCCAACACGGAAACAGTGTGACCAGCTCCCGGTGTGCGCAACAAATGCGCCTCCACGGGGGGTATGGGAAGTGAAGAAGGGGAGGGGAGGTAGAGGGAGAGGTAGGGTGAAAGGGGAGGGAGAGGGAGGAGGGGAATGGGGAGGGGGAGGTAGGAGTGAAACGGGGAGGGGGAGGTAGGAGTGAAAGGGGGAGGGGGAGGCAGGAGTGAGAGGGGAAGGGGGAGGCAGGAGTGAGAGGGGGAGGGGGAGGGAGGAGTGAGAGGGGAGGGGGAGGGAGGAGGGGAATGGGGAGGGGGAGGTAGGAGTGAAAGGGGAGGGGGCGGGAGGAGTGAGAGGGGAGGGGGAGGGAGGAGCGAGAGGGGAGGGGGAGGGAGGAGGGGAATGGGGAGGGGGAGGTAGGAGTAAAAGGGGGAGGGGGAGGGAGCAGTGAGTGGGGGAGGGGGAGGGAGGAAGGGAATGGAGAGGGGGAGGGAGGAGTGAGAGGGGAAGGGGAGGGAGGAGGGGATGGGGAGTGGGAGGTAGGAGTGAGAGGAGAGAGTGAAGGAGAGGTAGGGTGAGAGGGGAGGGGGAGGGAGGGGGGAGTGGAGAGGGGAAGGTAAGAGTGATAGGGGAGGGTGAGGGAGGAGGGGAATGGAGTGGGGGAGGGAGGTGTGAGAAGAGAGGGGGAGGGAGGAGTGAGAGGGAAGGGGGAGGGAGGAGTTGAATGGGGAGGGAGAGGTGGGAGTTAGAGTGGAGGGGGAGGTAGTGTGAGAGGGGAGGGGGAGGGAGGAAGGGAATGGGGAGGGGGAGGTAGGAGTGAGAGGGTAGGGTGGGAGGGGGAGGGGGAGGTAGGAGGAGTGAGAGGGGAGGGAGAGGGAGGAGGGGAATTGGGAGTGGGAGGTAGAAGTTGAGAGGGGAGGGTGAGGGAGTAAGAAGCAGGCTTTGGGATGAGGGAGAAAGGTAAGAGGGAGGAATGTATGGGTATGTGGGAGGGAAAGGGAGAAGGAACAGAATGGAGGGTAAATGGGACAAGGGGAAGGGATGGAGTCTTCGGGTGGTAGTGTCCGGCAAAGGAGAAGGCGTCTTAGGGGTGAGGGTGGCAAGAAAGGGATGATAAATCCAAGGTGGGAGCGAGAGAGACGCGGGAAGAAGAGTTTGTGGTATCGGATATGTGCAACTCGTATAAGGACCCGAAAGCTCGATGAAAGAAAAGGCGACAAAACAAAAAAGGCATAATTAGAAAAGGAGAATTAATGTACCAAAGGTTCCTCTTAATTAATTGAAATTGTTTGGGGGTTCACCAGAAGATGACCATTATGGTTTTATTTAAAACGAAATCGTGTTGGGTTGAACAGAATAAAATTCACGAGGGAAATTTGACCAAATAATTCAACAAACGTGCTGATTGGCAGATCGAGGTTTTAATTTTGGTAAAAAAATGATGGGAGAGAGAGGCAGAGATATGGAGAAGCGTAGAAGTAAAGTCATACAGATATAGAAGAGTAAAGAGAGAGAGGAAGGTGTAAGGATCATTATAAAATGAGTAACAGGGACTTTATATGTGAGGAGATAACGAGGAAGTAGGACAGTGATGTTACAGAATAGAGTAGAAAAGGGAAGAAAGATAAAAGAGATGAAGAAGACCTAGGGGCCTGTGAGTATATAACGGACGATATGGAGGCAGGGGTCTGTCATTATATCCGAAGTTCCGTTATAAACGAGGATCCGTTATATCCCATGAAAATACCGGACAGATCCGTTATATTCCGAAGTTTGTCCGGTATTAGAAATTAGTAGGATTAGAAATTACAGTAAACCCTCGATATAACGAACGATATGGGGACAGGGGTCTGTCGTTATATCCGAAGATCCGTTATAACCGAAGATCCTTCGCTATAACGGATTTTCATCCGTTATAGCGAGGGTTTGTCCGGTCAGATACGAGTATTTTCTCCGTTATACCCGTTCTTTGGTATATCGAGTTCCGTTATATCGAGGGTTTACTGTAATTCTTTCGCTTAGCATAGAGTATCCCTCGTTTGAATATACTCACCTGGTGGCAACTGGAGCAATGGATAAAATCATGAATGACAATGGAATTCTTAATCAAGAGAAAGATAAGTTTATAAAATTCTCTTAATGTAAAATTAGTTTACACCGACTAAATGAAGTCACCTATAAGACAAAGGTTCATACCGGGAATAATAGTAAGATACAAGGCACTCCAATCAGTGGAAGCAGGGAAGCATGGTGAGAATATAGAACATGGTAATAACCGAGAAATAGTGATGAAAAGTTGAATATAGCAGGGAGAAAAAACGCAGGAGATAGTAAGGAAGAGCAGAAACTTGTCGTGGTGTGAATAGTAATGAATAGTACGGGGTATCAGAGAATAGTAAGGGATGATAGTGGAACGAAGGCGTCAAGTTGCATTCCGTTGCAAACTTGCTGGTGAGGAGAGGGTCAAGTGGAGATGTGAGCCAACTTGTGGAGGTCTGGAGCGTGTGTGGAGTGCGTGTGTGTGTGTGTGTGTGTGTGTGTGTGTGTGTGTGTGTGTGTGTGTGTGTGTGTGTGTGTGTGTGTGTGTGTGTGTGTGTGTGTGTGTGTGTGTGTGTGTGTGTGTGTGTGTGTGTGTGTGTGCGCGTGCGTGCGTGTGTGTGTGTGTGTGTGTGTGTGTGTGTGTATGTGTCTGATAACAGGGAATAAACTTGGAGAAATCGCATGTTGAAAAAATGAAAATGAAATGTAAATGAGAGTACAACTAATAATTATAAAATGTGATGATTTTTGAAGATGAAACTACGAATACAAAAACAGAAATCGTGAAAAGACGCGAAGGAAGTCTGAGAAAAAAAGTTACGAAAAAGGAGGTGAAGAAGAATGAATAAAAGCAACCAAAAAAGGTTATGGGATATGTAAGGTAAGGAACGAAGGAGGAGAGGGGAGAAAAGGAGAAGGGAAGAAGAAGAGAAAACAAAGATGATAGGGGGGAAAGGATAAAAGAGGAATTAGGTTAAAAGTAACGTGATAGTTTCGGAGGAAAAATAAAGTAGGAAGACCAGAGGAGAGAATATAGAAGAGAAGAGAGAAAATTTAAAGATGGGGAGATAAGACTTAGAGATAAAACAAGAGAGATGAAGAAGATAGTAGACAGAATATATTAAAAACAATGTGATAGTTAAAAACATGTGAAGGAAGAGACAAAAAAAAAGGTCATGAATGAAAACAAGAGATGGAAGGGAGGGAATAAAACAAGTAAAACAAGAAGAAGAGACAAAATAGAATAAAGCAAAACAACAGTAATATATGATCGAGTCGAGAAAAAGAATAGCACATCATAAGAGAAGGATCTGAGTTGAATTACATAACGTCCTGGTGTGTTATCTCCATCAAATTCCTTCGTTAACCCTTTCATCCCAACACTCTTTCACCATTCCATTGGTTTCGAAGGAGACCACCAACGTCGTGGTATACAAACTAGTTTCCTTTAGTTTGCGTTGATGCCATGAGGGCAGTGGTTGTTATATCAAAGGATCAGTTCATTTAATTTTCTGGAGGTATTCTTCACCTAAGTTCAAACCTGAAAGTTTGGTTCGAAGTTCCCCAGTCTTTCTGATTTGTCGTTTTTTGTCTGTGTTTCTTGTTAGTTTGTTTCATGTTTTCCCTAACCCATTTTCTCTCTCTCTCTCTCTCTCTCTCTCTCTCTCTCTCTCTCTCTCTCTCTCTCTCCTTCTCTCTCTCTCTGTCAGAGGCTGGATGCTTTGAAACAATGGCCGAGAGGAAGTTGCTGAGTTGCATAATATCGCTCCCCGCCTAAAGTTTGTAAACACCAGCTAGGGTAATGATATTGACGCTGATGTGACGAAATGTAAACACTATGCCACTCAAGTTTCGTGACTAAGATTGCTTGCGTAAGCAGTATTGCTTGAGACAGTATAACAGCCTTTGTAATTGGAGAAAAGGGTGGTGGAGGAGAGAAATTATTGGTCCATGGAGGTAAAGTCACGCCCTTAAAGGGTGGCACT
>NW_027467510.1:272500-275000 GCF_046742065.1 Oratosquilla oratoria
TGTTATTGTTATTATTATCACCGTCTGGAGTTTTGACTGCATGTTATTGTGGTGTTAAAGGCTGCTCAGTAGCATGCAGCTGATACTTTAGAGTTTATATTGGGCACCCATACGGACCAGAGAGCACATCATTTTGTCTGTGATAGAGGAAATCTTTATTCATAGAGAAATTATGTTACTTTATTATACTGCGACTGTCCCCCCAATCTTAATACTGTCCTGTACCACTTCTCTTAATATTAATTTCTTTATTTGCCGAACCCTGTGGTAGGGGAGTAAGAATACCGCCACCGAGTGTTCCCAATTGAGTCGTAAAAGGGCGAAAAAAAACAAAACGGGACGGGGATAGGACTAGGCATACTACCCTCTGTAGTCCCAAAATAGACAATCCTTATAAAATACATAAGTAGGTCTAGGAGTAACTTTCTGAATAGAACCCTAAGGTTTGGTTCCTTTAATATGCGTGAATGTAGTACAAATTAGAGTAAAAGGGAAGAGATAGGCAGTATGTTTGTGAAATGAAAGGCGGATGTATTGGCATTGAGTGAAACTAAGTTGAAAGGGAGGGGTGAGTTTGAGTTTGGGAGTGTAGTTGGGAGGGTGTCAGGAATGAAGAGAGGACGAGGGAGAGAAGGGGTGGCTATACTAGTAAGTAAAAAGATAGGTAAGCGTGTGGAGGAGTGGAAGGATATTTCCTCAAAGTTAATGCGGATAAAAGTGAAATTGGGAAGGGAGGTGTGGTTCTTTGTAAGTGCATATGGGCCTGGTAGTAAGAAGAGTGTAAAGGAAAGGGAGGCTTTTTGGATACATTTAAATGAGTACATAGAGGGTTTAGGGAGAAATATAAATCTTGTGGTATTGGGAAATCTTAATGATAGGGTAGGAAATGAAACAATAGACGGAGTGGTTCGCAAGTGTTGAGTTCCAGGAAAAAATTGTAGTGGAAAGATGATGGTGGAGATATGTCTAGAGTTGATATTAGCAAAGACAGTGTTTAGGAAAAAGTCAATCATAAGTACACATGAGAGAGAGTGGTGGGTGAAGGGGTGGTAGATAAGGCTTTAATGGACTATATAGTGGTAACCAGAAGAAGAGTAGGAAGACTTTTAGATGTATATGTTATAAGGGGAGAGAGTGGGAGAATATAAGATAATTTTTTGGTTGAAGGTAAGTTGAGAGAGAGAATTGATGGAGAAAGACGAGGAGGACCGAAGGTATGGAGGTGACTAGATTAAACTACTTGAATAATGAGAGATAGATATTTAGAAATTAATACTAAGAGGAGATTCTATGAAGGGGTGATTATGCCGACAGCTCTGTATAGGTTAGAAACATAGAACAGAAGAGAGAAAGAGAGGCAGAGTTTAACTGTGTCCGAGATGAAATGCCTGAGAAGTATGGCAGAGATTACTAGGCTGGATAAAGTGAGAAACGAGGAGGTGAGGAGGAGAGCGGGGGTAAAAAGGGAGTTGGGAGATAGGGGTGATGTAAAAGTATTGGGATGGTTTGGACTCATGAGAAGAATAAGTGTGAAAAGATAAGTAAAAGAGGTGTGCAACGCGAAGGTGGGGGAAGTGAACACGAGGGAGCGACCAAGGATGAGATGGGGCACTGGGAAAGAGGGGAATGTGTATTGAGGAAGGGAGAAGATAGAAGATAGGGGCGAATGGAGAATGGTTGTTAATGGATGATGCTGTGATTCATGAGAGGGGGTGGATGGGGGATGGGCGGGGGTGAGGGAGTATGTGTGAATGATATTTTGACGCAGCCCGAAGGAATTTCTCTCCGTCTTCTCTTTTTCTGTATGAGGGGACGGAGATTAAATGAAACAGCCTTGCTGTGGATGTGCTGTGGCTTGCTACATTGCTTCTGACCCAGAATAATGGGCGAGATGCAGGGATGACCTGTATTCCAAGAGGAGGCAAGAAAAGACGGAGGGAGAGGTGGTGAATGGGAGTGGAATATCTAGGGGTGAAATGGGAGGGAGTGGATTTATGCCTTTGACTTTGGCTGACATCCTTGTAAGGGGAAAAAAATCCGTTGATATATGTATGTAACTCACACACACAGTCGCAAGACCCACTGCTAACTGTCAGTCCCTGATGGCGAACAGGAAAATTCTTCATAGATATATGGGGTACTGTCATAATGACGGCGTGGACCACTGAATGTAATGAATAAGGTGACACCAGAGAAATACCTCATCAGAAACCAGTTGGCAGGGAGGTGAGATTACTGCCAAAACCCCTTCATAGCAACCATGAATAATACAACCAAAATGAAACCGGGAGTTCCTGTTGGATCATCGTTTCCTAAAGGTCCAACTGCATTGCCTCCTGTGCTTACAGGCAGTGTGCGAACGAATGTGAATAAGCACTGTCCAAGCAGATAGTCTTGGACATTAAACAACATAATAAAAATGAAGATCTATACTTACAACGTAATAGCTCTCTCAGAAGACTACAGGCTGGAGAGTTTAATGGAAGAACTAGACAACATC
>NW_027467510.1:317500-320367 GCF_046742065.1 Oratosquilla oratoria
ATTGAGAGATGGAAAGAGGGAATGTAGGAGAGAAGGAAAGGAAAGGAAAAGAAAGGAAAGGAAAGGGAAAGAAAGGAAAGGATAAGGAAGGAAAGGAAAAGGAAGGAGAGGAAAGGAAAGGAAAAGGAAGGAAAGGAAAGGAAAGGAAAGGGAAGGATAGGGAAGGAAAAGAAAGGAAAAGAAAGGAAAGGAAAGGAAAGGGAAGGATAAGAAAGTGAAGGAAAGGGAAGGGAAAGGAAGGAAAGGAAAGGAAGGAAAGGAAAGGAAGGGATAGGAAAAGAAAGGAAAGGAAAGGAAAGGAAAAGAAAGGGAAGAGTAGGAAAGAGAAGAGAGTAGACATACAGGGTAAGGATCCCTGAGAGGCAGTTAGTTGATAAGTTGACTATAATATTGAGGAAGAAGACTAAGATAACTGAATCATGTGAAAGGAAACCTGACTGATCGATTGATTGAGTGAGTGAGTGAGTGTATGAGTGTTTGAGGGACAGTGTCAGTGAGTGTGTGAGTGAGTAACCAAGTGTATGAATAGGTGAGTGAGCGAGCTAATGAATGGAGAGTTCCACGTAAGAGAATTTTAGGATTAGCTGATTGAGGAAATGGAGTGTGTGAACGTGGAAATGACTTAAGAGATGTAGGGAGGTATGATGAGAGAGAGAGAGAGAGAGAGAGAGAGAGAGAGAGAGAGAGAGAGAGAGAGAGAGAGAGAGAGAGAGAGAGAGAGAGAGAGAGAGAGAGAGAGAGAGAGAGAGAGAGAGAGAGAGAGAGAGAGAGAGAGAAGCCTACACCAGGAGTCGCTGGTTATCTACGATCGATCCCATCATCTTTGCCCTATGGAGACTGGGGACTGTTGGGGTAGGTAGCAGTCACTGCCGCCTGAAATCGGAGAGGTGGGCGGGATTCGAACCCACAACTACGCGAGAGCGAGATCGGCACATTTCCAAAGGCGCCGCGAGAACGCCATGAGAGCATCCCTCAAAGCCCACGGGGGTATTTGATAAGGTCTTGTTCTTCCACGGGGGTACTCCATAAGGTCTTGTTCTTCCACGGGGGTACTCCATTAGGTCTTGCTCTTCCACGGGGGTACTCCATAAGGTCTTGTTCTTCCACGGAGGTACTCTATAAGGACTTGTTCTTCCACGGGTGTACTCCATAAGGTCTTGTTCTTCCACGGGGGTACTCCATAAGGTCTCGTTCTTACACGGGGGTACTCCATAAGGATTTGTTCTTCCAGGGGGGTACTCAGTAAGGGCTTGTTCTTCCACGGGGGTACTCAGTAAGGGCTTGTTCTTCCACGGAGGTACTCCATAAGGACTTGTTCTTCCAGGGGGGTACTCAGTAAGGGCTTGTTCTTCCACAGGGGTACTCCATAAGGTCTTGTTCTTCCACGGGGGTACTCCATAAGGTCTTGTCACCCAGATGACGAAGAAGAGCCCCTTGGTTGGATAAAGTCACCTGACGGTAAACAAACCACAGAGTCTGGTCCACCAACCACCACCGTCTTTTGAAATAGGCGACTAAAGAGAAAGGAAATAATAACACTGATATAATAAAAGGGTGAAGTAGCAGTAATGCATCGCAAAGAAAAAGAAAAGGAGAGAGAAAGAAAGAGAGAGAGAGAGAGAGAGAGAGAGAGAGAGAGAGAGAGAGAGAGAGAGAGAGAGAGAGAGAGAGAGAGAGAGAGAGAGAGAGAGAGAGAAAGAGAGAAAGAGAGGTGAGAGAGAAGAGATATGGAGGAAGGGAAAGATAGAGAAGGGGAAAAGAGAGAGAAGAAGAAAAAGAAAGAACAGTACTATTTGTAGTAGAGATTGATAGAGACAGTCAGAGAAAGAGAGGCAGAAAGTGAGCTCTTAAAGAGGAATAAGAGAAGTAGCGAACAATTGTCACAAATTCGGTGAATGGAAGTACGAGAGGGAATGAATGGAAGGAAGGAAGGAAGGAAGGAAGGAAAGAAGAAACTGAAAATAAGAAGATTAACTCGACAACAACGCGAAAGCAAACAAACGAGAGAGTAAGAGAACAGACGAAGGAGAAGGAGGAGAGAATTTATGCATGGAGAAGACGGAGAGAAAAGGAGAAATGAAAAGAGGGAGAAAATGAGATAAATAGATAGATAGATCGTTAGAAAGTGCGATATTGACAGAGATAGAGATAGAGATAGAGATAGAGATAGAGATAGAGATAGATAGATAGGTAGATAGATAGATAGACAGATAGATAGATGGATAGATAGATAGATAGATAGAGAGAGAGAGAGAGAGAGAGAGAGAGAGAGAGAGAGAGAGAGAGAGAGAGTGAGAGAGAGAGAGAGAAAAGACCGATAGATGATAGGTAGAGAAGATAGAATAGAGAGATAGATAGCTAGAATAGATAGATCGATAGATAGAATAGATAGTATAGATAGATAGATAGATAGATAGATAGATATTAGACGAGAGAATTAAAGGAAAGAGAGGGCTAGATTAGAAGCGAAAAAGAAGAGAGAAAGTGAGTGAGATAGAGAGACGAGAGAGAGAGAGAGACCGCGTGAGGAGAGAGAGAGAGAGGAGAGAGAGGAGAGAGCGAGAGAGAGAGAGGAGGATGAGTGAGACGAGCAGGAGATGATTGAGAGAGAGTGAGAGAGCGAGAGTAAAGAAGAGTGAAGAGATGAGAGAGGATAGAGGAGAGAGAGAGACGAGCTGAGGAGAGAGAGAGAAAGATGGGATGAGAGGAGGAGACGAGCGGACAGAGGAGAGCGAGAGGAGAGAGCGAGGGATTAACTGATGTGGCTTGAGGCGCAGGCGCCTGGCGCGACGGGGGGTGAGTGTCCGGCGACTCGCGCTGGACCGCTCATTCCCTAAGTGTCAGCGTCGCGGGCGGGTGACTCCGCG
>NW_027467511.1:0-5000 GCF_046742065.1 Oratosquilla oratoria
CATCACCACTATCATCACCACCATTACCACTATCATCACCACCATTATCAAAACCATTATCACCATTATCATCATTATCATCATTATCATCAATTAATCACTTGTCCCGGGAGGGAGGGAGGGTTCCGTTGCACCAAGCAAGGGTTCATTTGTGCTTCGAATCTGCTGGATGGATGGATGGATGGATGGAGGGGAATGAATCCCTTATTCGTTGTTGTTGTCGGACGACACCAGCACGTTCGACGGGTTCATCGACGTCGGGTGAACAGCGAACCAGTGCAACGTCCCTGAGAGAGAGAAAGAGAGGGGGAAAGAGAGAGAGAGAGGAAGAGGATGAGAAGGGAAAAAGGCAAGTCAAGGAGGAGAAAGTATTATAGGAACTCATTTTACCTCCTGAAGTTGCATCTGTGACGTCACTAAATATGTCATACGATATGACGTCATCATTCGTCCCTCCGTTCGCAACAAGACGTCACAAATTGACGTCGTCATTGGAGAAGGAGGGAGCGGGTGCCTACCTATCGGGGTCCTTTCCATGGCCTCCATCCGGAGAAGTGTCATTGTCTGGTCAGTGTCGTGGTCATACTGAGCTCGTTCGCCTTCCGGGTTGTACAGGTACGACGTAGGACACCTCAGGACAAGGCCATGTGACGTCATGTCACGCGGTCGTGAAAACCTTTCACATAATATACTAAAATGGGCATAATTCACCCATGACATTGGGTAGTTTTAATAAGAAAATATGAAAACCTAATTTTTTATGAAGAATAAAATATTAAGCATTATTTTTTTCAGTCTAGCATAACTTTTAGTTATCTAACATATTCCCGTGTGACATCATGTCGCGCGGTCGTGAAAACCTTTCACATAATATACTAAAATGGGCATGATTCACCCATGACATTGGGTAGTTTTAATAAGAATATAGAAAAACTTAATTTTTTATGAAGAATAAGATATTAAGCATGATTTTTTCAGTCTAGCATAACTTTTAGTTGTCTAACACATTCCCGTGTGACGTCATGTCGCGCGGTCGTGAAAACATTTCACATGATATACTAAAATGGCCATAATTCGCCCATGACATTGGGTTATTTTAATGAAAAATATGATAAAAATCTAATTTATTATGAAGAATAAAAAATTAAGCATGGTCTTTGCCAGTCTAGCATAGTTTTTAGTTGTGTTCTAACATATTCCCTTGTGACGTCATGTCGCGCGATCGTGAAACCATTTCACATAATATACTAAAATTGGTATAATTCAACCATGACATTGGGCTATTTCAATGAAAAAAAATATTATGAAAAATTAAAGATTAAGCATTATTCTATCTAGTCTAGCTTAATTTTTAGTTGTCTAACATATTCCCGTGTGACGTCAAGTTGCGCGGTCGTGAAAACATTCACATAATATACTAAAATGAGCATAATTTACCCATCTCATTCGGTTATTTTAATGAAAAAATATAAAAACCTAATTTGTTATGAAGAAAAAAAAA
The DNA here is from genome assembly GCF_046742065.1 of Oratosquilla oratoria. Classification (NCBI taxonomy): domain Eukaryota; kingdom Metazoa; phylum Arthropoda; class Malacostraca; order Stomatopoda; family Squillidae; genus Oratosquilla; species Oratosquilla oratoria. The sequence continues at coordinate 1,502 of NW_027467511.1, forward strand.
ATAAGCATGATTTTTGCCAGTACAGCATAATTTTTAGTTCTCTAACATATTCCCGTATGTCGCGCGGTCATGAAAACATTTCACATAATATACTAAAATGGGCATATTTCACCCAAGACATTGGGCTATTTTAATGAAGAAATATCATAAAAATCTAATCTACTATGAAGGATAAAAGATTAAGCATAATTTTTGCCAGTCTAGCATAATTTTAAGTTGTCTATCATATTCCCGTGTGACGTCATGTCGCGCGGTCGTGAAAACATTTCACATAATATACTAAAATTGGCATAATTCACCCATGGCATTGGGGTATTCTAATGAAAAAATATTATAAAAACGTAATCTATCATGAAGAATAAAAGATTAAGCATGATTTTTGCCAGTTTAGTATAATTTTTAGTTCTTGCTTAATTTATTTCCGTGTGACGTCATGTCACGCGGTCGTGAAAACGTTTCACATAATATACTTAAATGGGCATAATTCACCCATGACTATGGGTTATTCTAATGAAAACATATTATAGAAACCTAAGTTTTAATAAAGAATAAAAAATAAGCATGATTTTTTCCAGTCTAGCATAATTTTTAGTTGTCTAATTTATTCCCGTGTGACGTCGTGTCGAGCAGTGGTGAAAACATTTCTCATAATTGCCCTAGATACCCATTACATTGGGTTATTTCAATGAGAAAATATTATAGGAAGATTTTTTTAGGAAAAGAAAAAATTAAGCGTTATTTTTGCCAGTCTAGAATGACTTTTAAGTTTTCAAGCATATTCTCGCTTGAGAATTTATTACTTTTTGACCGTACTCTGATCGTATCGAGTAATGTATTTTTTTCATTTATTCTTATTTATTTATTTACTTATTTATTTATTTATTTTTGCTCAAAACAGTCTAGGCGATATTACGTTATTTTATGCTATATTCAGGTTTACTTTGGTAAAGCGAAGAGTTACTTTGGATAGGGCAGACAAACAATGCATGAATTCAAATCTAAATACGACAATTTGAAAACAAGGATATATTTGGAACTACACATGAATTTAAGACTAAGTATGTAATTGGAGATTAGGAGACGGGACCCCACGAGTGTTGTTCCTTTCCTGTACACTACAATTAGGTAGATATGATTAAGTAAGCGCACACACGGCTTCCATCCTTTCACTCTCATCTCGCCTGTTGTTGACAACTGACGCGTTGAGGACTTGCTTGCCGAAAGTCGCGAGCTGCAGGAATAAAAGTCGCAAATTTCTGGCTAAAGTAGCCCAATATATAAGTATACACACACGCACACACACACACACACACACACACACACACACACACACACACACACACACACACACACACACACACACACACACACACACACACACACACACACACACACACTACGGAGGTCCGGGTTCGATCCTCGCCCGGGGCTGAAATAATATCAGTATCGCAGCGCTGAGGGGTGTTACTCCAACTCTCGTGGGCGGGGAGTTGGGTGTGTGTGTGTGTGCAAGGTCATAGCACTACCCATAGATCGGACCTACGAGCTCTGAGCTCTCTTCCAGGAGGGAAATAGCTGTCGATCACGAGTCCAACACGTGATCCAAAGACCAAGTGAATACACACACACACACACACACACACACACATATATATACATATATATATATGTATATATATTGCAGGAGCTCGCACTTGATGTTGATGGCATTTCTACTTTCAAGAATTCACTCAGATGATCAATTGACTGAATAGAAGAATGACATGCTACATATACAGAGAGACGAATTTCAAATTTACTAAGTTTATATTCCTTCTTTGATAGAACAGACTTGATGGTCATCTGCTTGTCACTTACTTTCGATACATTTTGTTTGTGTTTTAACGACTCACTGTATTTAAATTTTTAATCCGTTCTGTGAGCTCTCATATCTTATAGATCAGTAATTATCCATTCCGCTTCGACTCAACTTCCCATATCTCATCAAATTTCCCATATTACTTCGTTTACTTTCGCCACGTCCTCTCTTCCCACCCACTCCCTCATTACCCAAATGCTTCGTCTGATTCCACAACTTTTTGTCAACCTTTCTTTTCAGTCTTTCGTTGACTTTTGCCATTTTTTTTAATCCTCCTCCACTTGAACATTCGTAGAATGCAATTTACACTTTTCATATTCCTCTTCCATTATAACCATCGCTATCCAATATTCAGCAGTCCCTTGGAGCAATGAATATTTCTTGTGAATGTCGACATTATAGCAACCCGATCTCTCAGATTTGAATCAAGTCGCCCGGTGTCACATATAGGATATGTATACTGGCTGTAGGTCTCCAATGGATGTTCTAATTGTTACATAATCTTCTTGTCACACTTCTCTTGTTATATTAGAAAGCTGATTACTTCTTTATTATACAATTTCCTAACAAACCCGAGTTTCCACGAGAAATGATTTAAAAATTCCATTGTTCATTCTTTAACGGTTATTTTTTTTAGACAAATATTGGTCAGTAAATGTATTTGTATACCTTGCAACCGCTACTTGTTTCTGCAAAAAGACTCAAATAAAGAGAAAGGGAGAAGGAATAGACCGGTTAAAGAAAGTAGGGAGAGATGATGACAAAAAAAGGAGCAGCACGACTCTGAGCTCTACTCGGTTGCAGTCACTGACCATAGGCCGCACGACAATTATTGTTTCTAAAAGTAACAAATTTTCTTTGAACATTATAAGAGAACACGCCACCTACATTTCTTCTGTTAATTTCTATAAACACTTAGAAATTTTTAACCATGAATTTGTTTGATAACTGAACCTGTCACCACTATATGAAATTAGTACACGTTGTATTCTCCTCGTTTGCTCACGTATATCTTTCTAGTAAACTATATTTTTCAGACTTGATGCTGACAGATTAATGTTGGAGGGCATCATTCTTATATGAATTATTTCTTTCTTTAGCAGACCTGGCGACATTTGGCGAGGGCGGGAGGGTGAGAGGAGAGGTTGGTTGGGTTCACTGATCTAGATATAACTGGATCACGGATCGCTGTCGAGATTATGAGGTCGGCGGCAGCCATGATGTTAGTACCAAAACAAAGTCGCGCCACGCGATCACTGATCTGATACAGTTACAGTTCTCGGCAGCTTTCGCTCCCGTATACATATTCAGCGATCATTTTACAATGCCAACTTGTGCTGCATTCAACTGCACCAACCGGAGAAAAGGTGGATGTGAGCAGTCCTTCCACTCGTAAGTAAATTAAGGTTTTATTACCCAAAATATCCCGATACCCATCAAGAAATGATGCGGCCATCAGGAATAAAATGTTGCCCACCAACTGTTTTGTTAGGTGTTGTCATGTTAATGCTTTGTATTTATTATCGTAAGAAATAGAGATCTAGCAGCAACCCATTTGTCACGAATGTAATCGTGGCAATAGCAGGATAGATATTTATCATTTAAAAATATCTTATAAGGCTCAAACGCTGTCCAGAGCTG
>NW_027467511.1:10000-25000 GCF_046742065.1 Oratosquilla oratoria
ATATATCATTATTTTCATTACTTTATATTTCTTATCGTTAAGGGAATTTTCGTTACAAATAGTCTGATCTTTTAATAATTGTCGTCAAACTTGCGTAGCATCTAGGTGAAGACTTGCAAATCCAACATGGCTGACCTCCAGGAGGGTAATCAATCACACTGGGCTATTATTCCTCCGACATCCTACCTCCAACCTCCATTTGAATGTAACTAGAATAAGACTTCGCTTATTACAGAAACCTAGACATCCCAAGCACAATTCAACAGTATGTCTAACATCCGTATCTAGATTTACACAATCTCTTAGTTCATCCTTCATCTTTGCTAGATGTAACAGAATATTTGAAAATTTGAATTTTGTAACCAACGTTATTTTTGACTCGAATGAACTCTCAACGGTCATTGATGCCCCGTGGGATAAGAACACAAGAACGAAGGAGATTGCAAGAGACCATGTGGCCTACACTAGGCAGTTCCATGTCCATTATCACCTGTCATCCCCGTGCATAAAGTTGTCTAACCGTTTCTTAAAACAACTTAATCTAAATTTGTCCAGTTTAAATCCATTACTGCGAGTCCTGACCTGTTGTCTTAATATGATGACCTTGCCTGTGTCGAATCCATGACAGAGTCCCATAAGGTCATAATCCCATTGGAAAAATCCCACGCCAATTAACCTAGGCCTATATTCATTAATGAATCTATCAAATGAAATTATACTTTAACATATAGTGTTTATCAATACTATCAACATCCTGGAATATTATGTGTGGGATTATGAACAACGGGATAATATTGACTATGGCATTTTGATTCGTGGGATTTTGATATATGGTTACAAATTTTAATTTTTCAAATCTCCAAACAACAAATTATCTTTCCGTCATATGCTGTTGAATATGTCCTTAGAGACGTCTAGATGTCTGCAACGGAAGTCATATTGTCGTTATTCAAATGGAGGTTGGAGGTACATTTGCTATTGTGTTTGCGAATTTTGATGATTAACATTATATCATCTTGATACTTGGTATCTTTATAATTACTTTTGTCGATTGATTTGCAAAATTAGGTTCTTTAAGGAAGAAGGAATAAAATGAAGACATTGTATTTGATGTAGATACTTTGCAGTAAATGAAATGCGCCAAAAAGGGTGAGTTTGGACAAGAAATATTTACATTTTGGTGGAAATATGTTGTTGTCAGAAATACAATCTATGTGTAACAACAGCTTAATCATACAACTGTGCTCATGCATAGATGACAAAAACGCTAATTCTTAGATTCTCATATTGGGAAAGACGTCATTAATCCCACAATGCACCGCGCTCCATTGCCGTCATTATTTTCATGACGTCGATAGAAAACGCTATTTTTGTATGTATACATTTTAAGTTTCCTGATTATCTCCATCGAGTTTTTGGTCTTCAAAATACAGATATATGTTTTCATCGCCAAAAGTCAAAGAAAAAGTTGCCTACGCGCGATGACTATACACAAGGACCGAAAAATCTTCCCGCGCTCTGATGCCGACGTTACGATGTCACGTCGCATCAAAATCCATCATATCTTTTTTTTATATTTCTAAAACATCTTTCTCTCCACGTGTTTAAAACATTTCTCAGAATGTTTCGTTCAACACAATTGTCAAAATTCATCGTCTTTTCTATATTTCTAAAACGTTTCTATCTCCATGTATTTGAGGATTTTCTCAGAATGTTTCGCTCAGTTTTAACAAGAACACAATTGTCAAAATTCATCGTCTTTTCAATATTCTTAAAACATTTTTCTCTGCACGGCTTTCTCAGAATGTTTCGTTCAGTGTTAAGTAAGGCCAGGTGCTGACCTGAAAATTTCGCTCCCTGACACCATGACATCTTGGTTTCCCATTCACGTCGTCTTAAACTAGGCAAAAACACCGTCAATTCCCATCTTCACACTAGGCCAAAATACCGTTGATTTCGTCCTTCACAAAGGGCATTAATACTGTCGTTTTCCATCTACACACTAGACAAAAATACCGTCGATTTCCATCTACACACTAGGCAAAACTGCCGTCGATTTCCATCTTCACACTAGACAAAAATGCCGTCGATTTCCTCCTTCACACAGGGCAAAAATGCCGTTGATTTCTATGTTCATACTAGGCAAAAATACAGTTGCTTTCCATGTTCACACTAGGCAAAACTGCCGTCGATTTCCATCTTCACACTAGGCAAAAATGCCGTCGATTTTCTCCTTCACACAGGGCAAAAATGCCGTCGATTTTTATCTGCACACTAGGCAAAAGTTCCGTCAATTTCCATCTACAAAAATGCCGTTGATTTCCTTCTTCACACTAGGCAAAAATGCCGTTGATTTCCATGTTCACACATGGCAAAAATACCGTCGATTTCCTTCTTCACACTAGGTAAAAATGCCGTCGATTTCCACCTACACACTAAGCAAAATTACCGTCGATTTCCATCTTCACACTAGGTAAAATGCCGTCAATTTTGGTTTTCTATGTCTGGCAGAAAAATCGTTTATTTTTTGTTTTATTAGCGATGACCATACACAAGGACAAAAAAATCTTCCCGCACTCTGATGCCGACGTTATGACGTCACGTCGCATCAAAATCCATCATATTTTCTATCATATTTTTAAAACATCTTTCTCTCCATGTGTTTAAAACATTTCTCAACATGTTTCGTTCAACAAAATTGTCAAAATTCATCGTTTCTATATTTTCAAAACGTTTCTCTCTACATGGATTTTCTCAGAATGTTTGGCTCAGTTTTAATAAGAACACAATTGTCAAAATTCATCGTCTTTTCTTAAAACATTTTTCTCTACACGGCTTTCTCAGAATGTTTCGTTCAGTGTTACGTAAGGCCACGTGCTGACCTGAATATTTCGCTCCCTGATACCATGACATCTTGATTTCGCTTTCATGTCGTTTTAAACTAGGCAAACACCGTCGATTTCCATCTTCACACTAGGCAAAAACACCGTCAATTTCCATCTTCACACAAGGCAAAAATGCCGTCTATTTCGTCGTCGTCTCCGTCAACATTTATTATTATTGTCAACATCTATTATTATTACTATCATCATCATTATTATTATAACCAATCATCATCATTGTTCTTATCATTAATACTACTAATTTTATTAATTATTATCGTTATTACTATTATAATTATTGTTGCCATTATAATTATTATCATTATTCATTGTTTTACTTAGAATCCTTCCGGTACTAGAAATATGTAGATTATCTAACGAAAAAGGACGATTTTATTGAAAATGAAAATAATTAGCATTCTTTTCTGAGTGGACATTGATCCCCAAGCATAAAAATGCTGCGTTGCCTCTGATCCGTAAGAATGTCGGCTAATTAACTAAAATGTCGACTTTTAAGGTGGATGGCAAGAGAGAGGTAAAAAATGGGGACGACAGCCATAGTCGCAGGAGTTATATTTATTTTCTTCTATTTCTTAGGATGTTTGACATATATTATTTCCCCTTCCCTGGTAAAATATATCTTAAATGTTTTTTGTTATAGTTTTAGATAAGGATGCTAAGTTTCCCTCTGGAATATTAATTTTTGTAGAGCGTCAAGCGGGCGCACGACTCCGTGCAACAAGAGTGGGTCTACATCAACGCCGAGCAAGTCAGCCTCAACGCGTCAGTCAACAGGAGAGATGAGAGTGAAAGGACGAAAGCCGTGTGTGCGTTTACCTAATTATATTGACCTCATTGTAGTATACAGCGAAGGAACAACACTCGTGAGATCCCGTCTCCTCATCTCCAATTACATACTTAGTCTTAAATTCATATACAGTATAGTTCCAAATATATCCTTGATTTCTAATTATCGTATTTAGATTGGCATTCATGCATTGTTTGTCTGCCCTGTCCAAAGTAACTCTTCACTTTACCAAAGTAAACCTGAATATAGCATAAAATAACATGATATCGCCAAGACACTGTTTTCAGCTAAAAAAAAAATATATATATATATATACATTACTCGTTACGGTCAGGGCACGGACAAAAAATAATAAATTCTCAAGCGGGAATATGTTTGACAACTTAAAAGTCATGCTAGACTGGCGAAAATAACGCTTATTTTTCATTCCTCAAGAAAAATCTGTTTCTATAATATTTTTCATTGAAACAGCCCAATGTCATGGATGAATTATTTAGTGCAATTATGTGAAATGTTTTCACCACTGTTCGACACGACGTCACACGGGAATATATTAGACAACAACTAAAAATTATGCTAGACTGGCAAAAATTATGCTTAATCTTTTATTCTTCATTATAACTTAGATTTTTATAATGTTTCATTAGAATAACCCAATGTCATGGGTGAATTATGCCCATTTTAGTATATTGTGTGAAATGTTTTCACGCTTGCGCGACATGACGTCACACGGGAATATATTAGGCAATAATTTAAAAAATCATGCTAGACTGGCAAAAATCATGCTTAATCTTTTATTCTTCATGATAAGTTAGGTTTTTATAATATCTTTTTCATTAAATAGCCCATTGTCATGGTTGAATCATTATTGTATTATAGAATCTAAAATTATTGCATTAATATAGAACGTAAAAAGTGATGCGTCATGTGTGTGTGTGTTCGTATGTGAGTGACAGGGAAACTTCTGGAACTTTGGCTAATTACCATTTTCTAATTACAAAGTTAATTATCATTTTATTTATAATGCGAAAGTTGAATAAATGGGATATAGATTATTATTCTCAAAATTGAATTATTGTATAACTGAAATTGGATGTATGTAAATTTCTGTGTGGAAGGAATAATTGTAGAAAATTAATTATTGGCAACTGCCCTTGGGTGCGCTATTCCAGCGTGAAGTCATGTCACGTACGCAGAGTTCCAAGCAGGTCAGTATTGAGAGAGGTTGACGAGTGACAGTGAGAGTGCTTGTGCATATTTCCTTTGTGCCTTGAAATAAACCAACGTGTGAACGCCAACGCCTCTTCATCACTAACCACCTTATTTATTGAAATAACCTACATTATGACCATTTTAGTTTATTATGGGAAATGTTTTCACGACCGCGCGACATGACGTCACACGGGAATATATTAGACAACAGCTAAAAACTGTGCTAGACTGGCAAAGAATATGATTAATCTTTTGTTCTTCATGATAAAATTGTATTAATAATGATTTTTCATTAAAATAGCCCAATATCATGGGTGAATTATGCCCATTTTAGTAGATTATGTGAAATGTTTTCACGACCGCGCGACATGACGTCACATGGTAATATGTTAGACAACAGCTGATAATTATGATAGACTGGCAAAAATCATGTTTAATCTTTTATTCTTCATAATAAATTAGGTTTCTACAGTATAATATTTTTTCATTAAAATAGCCCAAAGTCACACACACGCAATTATCTATTTATTTACTTATCTATTTATTTATTTACTTTGTGTTTTCCCTCCTCCTCCTCCTCCACCTCCTCCTCCTCGTCGTGGTCCTCCTCGTCCACCTGACCCTCGACCTTCCTTTGACGGCGCCGACAACGGGTCTCCTCCCCTCGTCGTCGCCCTCCAGTGTACAGCTGCGGTGGCAGCAGTGCCCCTGGGGAGGGCCACGTGGTTTTTCTGAACCCGTCCTTCCCCCTCCACGACGTCCTGACCACGTCCTGCACGCTCAGGATCAAACTCGGACCCAACAATTGCCAGGTAAGGCACAAGGTAGGGCCTTGCAGGAAGAGAGGGAGGGAGGGAGGGAGGGAGGGAGGATGGGAGGGGGAAGGAGGGAGAGAGGTAGAAGGGGAGGATGGGGAGAAGGAGAATGGGAGGGAAGAAGGGAGGGAGGATGAGAGGGAGGAGGAGGAGGGAGGATAGGAGGGGAAGTAGGTAGGGAGGGAGAGAGGGAGGGAGGGAAGGAGGATGAGAGATGGAGAGGATGGAAGAGAGAGGGGGAGGGAGGGAGGGAAGGAGGGAGGGACAATAGGCGGCCAACAAGGCTATTGAGGCAGGAGGAGTGCAGGACCTGCAGCAGCAGACGACTGCATTGCAGCAGCACTGGGTTTAGAGAGGACCAATTTCGATTTAATTAAGAAGGAAAGGAAAGGGCAAGAATTGGATGGATGGAGATGACAGGTGATGATGGAACTCCCAAGTGTAGGCCATATGGTCTCTTGCGTGCAGCCTCCTTCGTCATGTTATTATGCTTTTCTTGTGTTATTATGTTCTTATGTAAGTTCCCAAACTCCTGCCTAGACAACGGCATGGAACTCCCAAGTGTAGGCCCTATGGTCTCCTGCAGCCTCTTTCTCCATGTTCTAAATGTTATTATGCTCTCCTTATGTTCTTATGTAAGTTCCCAAACTCCTGCCTAGCCACCAGACAGGTGGTAATGGAAATTAAACTCCCAAGTGTAGGCCCTATGGTCTCTTGCATCCCCCTCCTCCCTTCTTTTCAACATCTCCGGGTGGACTTTGAGAGTTTGCGGACAAGGGGTACCTTTGCACAAGTCAGTTCCTCGAGTTCACGGGGGGGACCATTTGGCCCTTGGCATTCCACAGGATCTGCGGAACGAACGTCGACCAACACTGTGAGAAGTAGACTTCCAGTCAGACGCCCGACTCATCCCAATCTCCCCTTACCGGTCAGACGCCCGGAAGACGGGTCGCCGCCCCCTCTGTCTGGCTGCCGATGATGGGTCGCCGCCCCCTCTGTCTGGCTACTGAAGACGGGTCGCCGCATCCTCTTTCTGGCTGCCGAAGACGGGTCGCCGCCCCCTCTGTCTGGTTGCCGAATACAGTTCGCCTCCCCCTCTGTCTGGCTGACGAAGACGGGTCGCCGCCCCCTCTCTCTGGTTCTCGAAGACGGACCACCATCCCCTCTCTCTGGCTACCGAAGACGGGTCGCCGCCCCCTCAGTCTGGTTCTCGAAGACGGATCACCACCCAATCTGTCTGGCTGCCGAAGACGGGTCGCCACCCTCTCTTTCTGGCTGCAGAAGACGGGTCGCCGCCTCCTCTTTCTGGCTGCCGAAGACGGGTCGTCGCCCCCTTTCTCTGGCTGCCGAAACGGGTCACCGATTCCTCCGTCTGGCTGCCGAAGACGGGTCGCCGCCCCCTCCTTCTGGCTGCCGAAGACGGGTCGCTGCCCCCACCTTCTGGCTGCCGAAGACGGGTCGCCGCCCCCTCTGTCTGGTTCTCGAAGACGGGTCGCCGCCCCCTCTCTCTGGCTGCTAAAGACGGGTCGCCGCACCCTCTCTCTGGCTGCCGAAGACGGGTCGCCGCCCCCTCTGTCTGGTTGCCGAATACGGTTCGCCGCCCCCTCTGTCTGGCTGCCGAAGACGGGTCGCCGCCCTCTCTGTCTGGCTGCCTAAGACGGGTCGCCACCCCTCTTACTGGCTGCCGAAGACGGGTCGCCGCCCCCTCTTTCTGGCTGCCGAAGACGGGTCGTCCTCCCCTCCTTCTGGCTACCGAAGACGGGTCACCGCCCCCTATGTCTAGCTGCCGAAGACGGGTCGCCGCCCCCTCTGTCTGGCTGCGGAAGACACGTCGCCGCACTCTCTGTCTGGCAGCCGAAGACGGGTCGCCGCACTCTCCTTCTGGCTGCCGAAGACGGGTCGCCGCCCCCTATTTCCGGCTGCCGAAGACGAGTCGCTGCCCCCTATGTCTGTGTGCCGAAGACGGGTCGCCACCCCCTCTGTCTGGCTGCTGAAGACGGGTCACCGCCCCCTCCCTCTGGGTGCCGAAGACGGGTCGCCGCCCCATTTCTCTGGCTGCCGAAGACGGGTCGCCGCCCCCCCTTTCTGGCTGCCGAAGACGGGTCGCCGCCCCCGCTGTCCAGCTGCCGAAGACGAGTCGACGCCTCCTCTCTCTGGCTGCCCATGACGGGTCGCCGCCCCCTCTGTCTGGCTGCTGAAAACATGTCGCCTCCCCCTATGTCTGGCTGCCGAAGACTGTTCGCCGCCCCCTCCTTTTGGCTGCCGAAAACGGGTTGCCGCCTCCTCTCTCTGGCTGTCGACGACGGGTCGATACCCCCGCTATCTAGTTGCCGAAGTCGGGTCGCCGTCCCCTGTCTGGCTGCCGAGGACGGGTCACCGCCCCATCTGTTTTGCTGCCGAAGATGGGTCGCCGCTCCCTCCTTCTGGCTGCCGAAAACGGTTTACCAACCCCTCCGTCTCGCTGCCGAAGACGGGTTGCCGCCCCATCTGTCTGGCTGCCGAAGACGGGTTGCCGCTCCTCCTTCTGGCTGCCGAAGACGGGTCGCCGCCCCCTTCTTCTGGCTGCCGAAGACGGTTCGTCGCCTCCTATGTCTGGGTGCCGAAGACGGGTCGCCGTCCCCTCTGTGTGGCTGCCGAAGACGGGTCGCCCCCCCCCCCTATGTCTGGCTGCCGAAGATGGGTCGCCGCCCTCTTTTTCACACGGGCAAACCAGGTTTGAAAAACTGTTTGTCAAACATGTTTAAAAAATGTTCACACGGTCAAACCAGATAATAATAAGATAATAATAAACCCATAAGAAGCGTCCTTACGCTGCCCGAGTTCAGAGGAAGTATCCCCCGGGCCAATCAGAGCCCGGCATTCCACCCAGACCGAGTCGGCTGAGCCGTAGGCCCCGTATATTAGGCCTCCGCTTAGCCATCTTCTCCATTTACCACCAGCCCGCCTAGAATAGTACAGCGCCTCTACAGCAATTAAGTCCTCTCACCCTGAAGAAGCCTCTTAGTGAGGTGAAAAAACTCTGAGTTTTCGGTGTTGTTGTCAACAGTTTTTACGTGCTGTTACACTTGTAATAGAATTTATCGGCATTCTCCAGCGCTTTTCCTTTTCCGTTCATCATGGATGAATTCGTTCATAAATTGAATGAAGTTGATAGGAAATCCTTCCTTAAACTCAAGAAAATACAACTTAAGATAGTTAAATCTATTAGCGCGGTTGATTTTAACCAATATATATATATATATATATATATATATATATATATGTATATATAATATAAATATATATATATATATATAAATATATATATATATGTATACATATATATATATATATATACATATATAAGAGGAGGAGGAAGAAGAGGAGGAGGAGGAGGAAAAGAAGGAGGAGGAGGAAGAAGAGGAGGAAGAGAAACTAGAGGAGGACGAGGAGGAAGAAGAGGAGGAGGAGGAGGAAGAAGAGGAGGAGGAGGAGGAGGAGGAGGAAGAGGAGGAGGAGGAAGAGGAGGAAGAGGAGGAGGAAGAGGAGGAGGAGGAGGAGAAGGAGGAGGAAGAAGAGGAGGAGGAGGAGGAGGAGTAGGAGGAAGAAGAGGAAGGGAGGAGGAGGAGGAAAAAGAGGAGAAGGATGAGGAGGAGGAAGAAGAGGAGGAGGAGGAGGAGGAAGAGGAGGAGGAGGAGGAGAAGGAGGAGGAGGAGGAGGAAGAAGAGTAGGAGGAGGAGGAGGAAGAAGAGGAAGAGGAGGAGGAGGAAGAAGAGGAGTAGAAGGAGGAGGAAGAAGAGGAGGAGGAGGAGGAGGAAGAAGAGGAGGAGGAGGAGGAAGAAGAGGAGGAGGAGGAGGAGGAAGAAGAGGAGGAGGAGGAACACAAAGGAACACAAAGGAAGAACAAACAACAGCAGGCCTACTGGCCCTAACGAGGCTGTTTGTGTTAACTAAACTACACTACAGTTAAGGAAACAGGGCAACTAGGCGATAGAAGATGAACTAATACTACTGCTATCACTATCCTATCCGATTAATCCAATTATGATTAAATGTCTGGTTGTCATATCTTTTCTTGCAAAGGATGATATTTTATCTGCGGATTAGATTCCAAGTATTTGTCTAAGCGATTTTTAAATGTTGTTATCGTGTTACTTTCGAACTAACACTACTGCTATCGCTATCCTATCCGATTAATCCAATTATGATTAAATGTCTGATTGTCATATCTTTTATTGCAAAGGATAATATTTCATCTGCGGATTAGATTCCAAGTATTTGTCTAAGCGATTTTTAAATGTTGTTATCGTGTTACTTTCGACGACAGTGGGAGGTAACGAATTCCACACGTTAACAACCCGGTTAAAGAAGAAGTGCTTACTTTCGTTCGTAGAGAATCTTTTGCCAATTACTTTGAAATCGTGGCGTCTTCTTGTATTTGATTGGTCTAATAAGAAGTAATCTTTGACATTAATGTTGTCAAAGCCTTTGAACATTTTAAAAACCTCAATCAAATCTCCTCGCATTCTTCTTTTTGAGAGGGAGAATAAGTTTAGATTTTTTAGTCTTTCTTCATACGGCAGATTTCTCAGCCTTGGTATCATTTTGGTCACTCTCCGTTGTACTCTTTCTAGTTTGTTAATATCTTTCTGGTAGTATGGGGACCAAAATTGTACACAGTATTCGAGATGGGGACGAACCAAGGAGTTATAGAGGTTTAGCAATATTTTTTCTGATTTATTTTCGAAGATTCTTCCGATGAAGCCAACTAATTTGTTTGCTGTTTTAACAACTTCTGAGCAATGTTGACTTGGCTTCAAATCATTTGATATTAAAACTCCTAGATCTTTTTCTTTAGTTACTGAATCCAGTATTTCGCCATTCGTTTGGTATTGGATGTGATCATTGTTACCTCCAATGTGTACAACTTTACATTTGTTAACGTTAAATTTCATTTGCCACTGCTAGCCCAACTTGATAATTTATCTAGATCGGATTGTAGAGTTTCTTTCTCTTTGGTGGTTATTACTTTACCGGCAATTTTTGTATCATCAGCAAATTTTGATACTTTGCAGAGGAGGCCGTCATCTAGATCATTTATATATATTAAGAACAAGACGGGTCCCAAAACTGATCCTTGCGGTACGCCACTTTTAACGTCGAGCCAGCTAGATGATGCCCCGTTAATTACGACCCTCTGTTTCCGCTCTGAGAGCCAATCTTTAATCCAGTTGTGGATATTACCAGAAATGCTGTGCATTTTTAATTTGTCTAGCAATCGTTTGTGGAGGAGGAAGAAGAGGAGGAGGAGGAGGAAGAAGAGGAGGAGGAAGAAGAGGAGGAGGAGGAGGAAGAAGAGGAGGAGGAGGAGGAGGAAGAAGAGGAGGAAGAAGAGGAGGAGGAGCAGCAGGAGGAAGATGAGGAGTAGGAGGAGAAGCAGCAGGAAGAAGAGGAGGATGAGGAAGAAGAGGAGGATGAGGAGGAGGAGCAGCAGGAAGAAGAGGAGGAGGAGGAGGTAGGAGGAGGAGGAAAAAGAGGAGGAGGAGGAGTACGAGGAAGAAGAGGAGGAGGAGCAGGAAGAAGAGGAGGAGGAGGAGGAAAAAGAAGAGGAGAAGGAGGAGGAGGAAGAGGAGGAGGAAGAAGAGGAGGAGGACGAGGAAAAAGAGGAGGAGGAGGAGGAAAAAGAGGAGGAGGAAGAAGAGGAGGAGGAGGAAGAAGAGGAGGAGGAGGAAGAAGAGGAGGAGGAGGAGGAGGAGGAAGAAGAGGAGGAGGAGGAGGAAGAAGAGGAGGAGGAAGAGGAGGAAGAGGAGGAGGAGGAAGAGGAGGAGGAGGAGGAGGAAGAAGAGGAGGAGGAAGAGGAGGAGGAGGAAGAGAAAGAAGAGGAGGAGGAGGAGGAGGAAGAAGAGGAGGAGGAGGAGGAGGAAGATGAGGAGGAGGAGCAGCAGGAAGAAGAGGAGGAGGAGGAGGAGGAAGAAGAGGAGGAGGAGGAGGAAGAAGAGGAGGAGGAAGAAGAGGAGCAGGAGGAGGAAGAAGAGGAGGAGGAGGAGGAAGAGGAGGAAAAAGAGGAGGAGGAGTAGGAGGAAGAAGAGGATGAGGAGGAGGAGGAGGAGGAGGAAGAAGAGGAGGAGGAGGAAGAAGAGGAGGAGGAAGAAGAGGAGGAGGAGGACGAGGAAAAAGAGGAGGAGGAGGAGGAGGAGGAAGAAGAGGAGGAGGAGGAGGAGGAGGAGAAAGAAGAGGAAGAGGAGGAGGAAGAAGAGGAGGAGGAAGAGGAGGAGGAGGAGGAAGAGGAGGAGGAGGAAGAGAAAGAAGAGGAGGAGGAGGAGGAGGAAGAGGAGGAAGATGAGGAGGAGGAGGAGGAGCAGCAGGAAGAAGAGGAGGCGGAGGAGCAGGAGGAAGAAGAGGAGGAGGAGGAGGAAGAAGAGGAGGAGGAGGAAGAAGTGGAGAAGGAGGAGGAGGAAGAAGAGGAGGAGGAAGAAGAAGAGGAAGAAGAGGAGGAGGAGCAGCAGGAGGAAGATGAGGAGGAGGAGGAGCAGTAGGAAGAAGAGGAGGAGGAGGAGGAAGAAGAGGAGGAGGAGGAAAAAGAGGAGGAGGAGGAGTAGGAGGAAGAAGAGGATGAGGAGGAGTAGGAGGAAGAAGAGGAGGAGGAGGAGGAGGAGGAAGAAGAGGAGGAGGAGGAGGAAGAAGAAGAGGAGGAGGAGGAGTAGGAATAAGAGGAGGACGAGGAGGAGGAAGAAGAGGAGGAGGAGGAGAAGGAAGAAGAAGAGGAGGAGGAGGAGGAGGAGGAAGAGGAGGAGGAGGAGGAAGAAGAGGAGGAGGAGGAGGAAGAAGAGGAGAAGGAGGAGAAAGAGGAGGAGGAGGAGGAGGAATAGGAGGAGGAGGAGGAAGAGGAGGAGGAAGAGGAGGAGGAAGAGGAGGAGCAGGACGAGGAAGAGGACGAGCAGGACGAGGGAGAGGAGGAGGAGGAGGAGAAGGAAGAAGAAGAGGAGGAGGAGGAGGAGGAGGAGGAACAGGAGGAGGAGGAACAGGAGGAGGAAGAGGAGGAGGAGGAGGAAGAGGAGGAGGAAGAGGAGGAGGAGGAGGAAGAGGAGGAGGAAGAGGAGGAGGAGCAAGAGGAGGAGCAGGACGAGGAAGAGGAGGAGCAGGACGAGGAAGAGGAGGAGGAGGAAGAAGTAGAGGAGGATGAGGAAGAAAAGGAGGAGGAGGAGGAGGAGAAGGAAGAGGAGGAGGAAGAGGAGAAGGAGGAGTAGGAGGAGGAGGAGTAGGAAGAGAAGGAGGAGGAGGAGGAGGAGGAGGAAGCAGAGGAGGAGGAGGAGGAGGAGGAAGAAGAGGAGGAGGAGGAAGAAGAGGAGGAGGAGGAAGAGGAGGAGGAGGAAGAAGAGGAGGAAGAAGAGGAGGAGGAGGAGGAGGAAGAAGAGGAGGAGGTGGAGGAGGAAGAAGAGGAGGAGGAGGAGGAAGAAGAGGAGGAGGAGGAGGAAAAAGAGGAGGAGGAGGAGGAAAACGAGGAAGAGGAAGAGGAGGAGGAGGAGGAGAAAGAAGAGGAGGAGGAGAAGGAGGAAGAAGAAGAAGAAAAAGAAGAAGAAGAAGAGGAGGAGGAGGAGGAGGAAGATGAGGAGGAAGATGAGGAGGAAAAGAAGTAGGAAGAAGAGGAGGAGGAGGAGGAGGAGGAAGAAGAGGAGGAGGAGGAGGAATATTAGGAGGAGGAGGAGGAGGAAGAAGAGGAGGAGGAGGAGGAGGAGAAAGAAGAGGAGGAGGAGGAGGAGGAAGAAGAGGAGAAGAAAGAAGAGGAGGAGGAGGATAAGGAAAAAGAGGAGGAGTAGGAGGAGGATGAGGAGGAAGAAGAGGAGGAGGAGGAGGAGGAGGAAGAAAAGGGGGAGGAGGAAGAGGAGGAAAAAGAGGAAGAGGAGGAGGAGGAAGAAGAGGAGGAGGAGGAGGAGGAAGAAGAGGAGGAGGAGGAGGAAGAAGAGGAGGAAGAGGAGGAAGAAGAGGAGGAGGAGGAGGAAGAAGAGGATGTGGAGGAGGAGGAGGAAGAAGAGGAGGAGGAGGAGGACGAGGAAAAAGAGGAGGAGGAGAAGGAGGAAGAAGAGGAGGAGGAGGAGGAGGAAGAAGAGGAGGAGGAGGAAGAAGCGGAGGAGAAAGAGGAGCAAGAGAAGGAGGAAGAAGAGGAGGAGGAGGAGGAGGAGGAAGAAGAGGAGGAGGAGGAGGAAGAAGCGAAGGAGAAAGAGGAGCAAGAGAAGGAGGAAGAAGAGGAGGAGGAGGAAGAGAAAGAAGAGGAGGAGGAGGAGGAAGAAGAGTAGGCGGAGGAGGAAGATGATGATGAGGAGGAGGAGTAGGAGGAAGAAGAGGAGGAGGAGGAGAAGCAGGAAGAAGAGGAGGAGGAGGAGGAGGAGGAAGAAGAGGAGGAGGAGGAAGAAGAGGAGGAGGAGGAAGAAGAGGAGTAGGAGGAGGAGGAGGAAGAAGAGGAGGCGGAGGAGGAGGAAGAAGAGGAGAAGGAGGAGGAGGAGGAAGAAGAGGAGGAGGAGGAAGAGGAAGAAGTGGAGGAGGAGGAGGAAGAAGAAGAGGAGGAGGAGGAGTAGGAGGAGGAAGAAGAAGAGGAGGAGAAGAAGGAGAAAGAAGAGGAGGAGGAGGAGGAGGAAGAAGAGGAGAAGGAGGAGGAGGAAGAAGAGCAGGAGGAGAAAGAAGAGGAGGAGGAAGATGAGGAGGAGGAGGAAAAAGAGGAAGAGGAGGAAGAAGAGGAGGAGGAGGAAGAAGAAGAGGAGGAAGAAGAGGAGGAGGAAGAAGAAGAGGAGGAGGAGGAAGAAGAGGAGGAGGAAGAAGAAGATGAGGAGGAGGAAGAGGAGGAGGAGGAGGAAGAGGAGGAGGAGGAAGAAGAGGAGGAGGAAGAAGAAGAAGAGGAGGAAGAGGAGGAGGAACAAGAGGAGGAGGAAAAAGAGGAGGAGGAAGAATAATAGGAGGAAGAGGAAGAAGAAGAAGAGGAGGAAGAAGAGGAGGAGGAAGATAAGGAGGAGGAGGAAGAAGAGGGGAGAAGGAAGAAGAGGAGAAGGAGGAAGAAGAGGAGGAGGAGGAAGAAAAGGAGGAGGAAGAAAAGGAGGAGGAGGAAGAAGAGGAGGAGGAGGAGGAGGAAGATGAGGAGGAGGAAGAAAAAGAAGAGGAAGAGGAAGAAGAGGAGGAGGAGGAAGAAGAGGAAGAGAAGGAAGAAGAGGAGGCATTGAAGAAGAGAAGGAGGATATAAAAGAGGTGGCAAAAGAGGAGGAGGAGGAAGAAAAGGAGAAAGAAGAGGAAGAGGAGGAGGAATAAGAGGAGGAGG
>NW_027467511.1:30000-107500 GCF_046742065.1 Oratosquilla oratoria
GGCAAGCGGTTCGTCAACGCAGTCGAAAAATGCATTCACCGGAGGTCAACCAGGTCTGGCAAGCGGTTCGTCAAACGCGGTCGAAAAATGCATTTACACGGTCAATCCAGGTCTGGCAAGCGGTTCGTCAACGCGGTCGAGGAAAATGCATTCACACGGTCAAACCAGGTCTGGCAAGCGGTTCGTAAAACGCGGTCGAAAATGCATTCACACGGTCAAACCAGGTCTGGCAAGCGGTTCGACAAACGCGGACGAAAATGCATTCACACGGTCAAACCAGGTCTGGCAAGCGGTTCGTCAAACGGGGTCGAAAATGTATGCACACGGTTCAAACCAGGTATGGCAAGCGGTTCGTCCAAACGCGGTCGAAAATGCATTAACACGGTCATAACAGGTCTGGCATGCGTTTCGGTAACGCGGTCGAAAATGCATTCACACGGTCAAAACTAGGTTGGCAAGCGGTTCGTCAAACGCGGTCGAAAATGCATTCACACGGTCAAACCAGGCAAGCGGTTCGTCAAACGCGGGTCGAAAATGCATTCACACGGTCATACCAGGTCTGGCAAGTGTTCGTCAAACGCGGTCGAAAATGTATTCACACGGTCAAACCAGGTTCTGGCAAGCGGTTCGTCAAACGCGGTTCGAAAATGCATTCACACGGTCAAACCATGTCTGGCAAGCGGTTCGTTAAACGCGGTCGAAAATGCATTCACACGGTCAAACCAGGTCTGGCAAGCGGTTCGTCAAACGAGGTCGAAATTGCATGCACACGGTCAAACCAGGCTCTGGCAAGCGGTTCGTCAAACGCGGTCGAAAATGCATTCACACGGTCAAACCAGGTCTGACAAGCGGTTCGTTAAACGCGGTCGAAAATGCATTCACAAAGTTCAAACCAGGTCTGGCAAGCGGTTCGTCAAACGCGGACGAAAAAACAATCACACGGTCAAACCAGGTCTGGCAAGCGGTTCGTCAAACGCGGTCGAAAATGCATTCACACGGTCATACCAGGTCTGGCAAGCGGTTCGTCAAACGCGGTCGAAAATGCATTCACACGGTCAAACCAGGTCTGTCGAGCGGTTTGTCAAACGCGGTCGAAAATGCATTCACTCGGTCAAACCAGGTCTGGCAAGCGGTTCGTCAAACGCGGTCGAAAATGCATTCACACGGTCAAACCAGGTCTGGCAAGCGGTTCGTCAAACGCGGTCGAAAATGCATTCACACGGTCAAACCAGGTCTGGCAAGCGGTTCGTCGAACGCGGTCGAAAATGCATTCACACGGTCAAACCAGGCAAGCGGTTCGTCAAACGCAGTCGAAAATGCATTCACACGGTCAAATCAGGTCTGGCAAGCGGTTCGTCAAACGCGGTCGAAAATGCATTCACACGGTCAAACCAGGTCTGGCAAGCGGTTCGTCAAACGCGGTCGAAAATGCATTCACACGGTCAAACCAGGCAAGCGGTTCGTCAAACGCAGTCGAAAATGCATTCACACGGTCAAACCAGGTCTGGCAAGCGGTTCGTCAAACGCGGTCGAAAATGCATTTACACGGTCAAACCAGGTCTGGCAAGCGGTTCGTCAAACGCGGTCGAAAATGCATTCACACGGTCAAACCAGGTCTGGCAAGCGGTTCGTCAAACGCGGTCGAAAATGCATTCACACGGTCAAACCATGTCTGGCAAGCGGTTCGTCAAACGCCGTCGAAAATGCATTCACACGGTCAAACCAGGTCTGGCAAGCGGTTCGTCAAACGCGGTCGAAAATGCATGCACACGGTCAAACCAGGTCTGGCAAGCGGTTCGTCAAACGCGGTCGAAAATGCATTCACACGGTCATACCAGGTCTGGCAAGCGGTTCGTTAAACGCGGTCGAAAATGCATTCACACGGTCAAACCAGGTCTGGCAAGCGGTTCGTCAAACGCGGTCGAAAATGCATTCACACGGTCAAACCAGGTCTGGCAAGCGGTTCGTCAAACGCGGTCGAAAATGCATTCACACGGTCATACCAGGTCTGGCAAGCGGTTCGTCAAACGCGGTCGAAAATGCATTCACACGGTCAAACCATGTCTGTCAAGCGGTTTGTCAAACGCGGTCGAAAATGCATTCACACGGTCAAACCAGGTCTGGCAAGCGGTTCGTCAAACGCGGTCGAAAATGCATTCACACGGTCATACCAGGTCTGGCAAGCGGTTCGTCAAACGCGGTCGAAAATGCATTCACACGGTCAAACCAGGTCTGGCAAGCGGTTCGTCAAACGCGGTCGAAAATGCATTCACACGGTCAAACCAGGTCTGGCAAGCGGTTCGTCAAACGCGGTCGAAAATGCATTCACACGGTCAAACCAGGTCTGGCAAGCGGCTCGTCAAACGCGGTCGAAAATGCATTCACACGGTCAAACCAGGTCTGGCAAGCGGTTCGTCAAACGCGGTCGAAAATGCATTCACACGGTCAAACCAGGTCTGGCAAGCGGCTCGTCAAACGCGGTCGAAAATGCATTCACACGGTCAAACCAGGTCTGGCAAGCGGCTCGTCAAACGCGGTCGAATATGCATTCACACGGTCAAACCAGGTCTGGCAAGCGGTTCGTCAAACGCGGTCGAAAATGCATTCACACGGTCAAACCAGGTCTGGCAAGCGGTTCGTCAAACGCGGTCGAAAATGCATTGACACGGTCAAACCAGGTCTGGCAAGTGGTTCGTCAAACGCGGTCGAAAATGCATTGACACGGTCAAACCAAATATTGTTGCCTAATGTGAAGATGAAAATCGACGGTATTTTTGCTTAGTGTGAAGATGGAAATCGACGGCATTTTTGCATAGTGTGAAGATGGAAATCGACGGTAGTTTTGCCTAGTGTGAAGGAGGAAATCGACGGTATTTTTGTCGAGTGTGAAGATGAGAATCGACGGCATTTTTGTCCTGTGTGAAGGACAAAATCGACGGTATTTTTGCTTAGTGTGAAGGTGGAAATCGACGGCAGTTTTGCCTAGTGTGAAGATGGAAATCGACGGTAGGTTTGCCTAGTTTGAAGGAAGAAATCGACGGTATTTTTGCCTTGTGTGAAGATGAGAATCGACGGCATTATTGTCCTGTGTGAAGGAGAAAATCGACGGTATTTTTCTGGGTGTGAAGATGAAAATCGACGGCAGTTTTGCCTAGTGTGAAGATGGAAATCGACGGTATTTTTGCCTAGTGTGAGGGAGGAAATCGACGGTATTGTTGCCGAGTGTGAAGATTAAAATCGACGGTTTTTTGTCCTGTGTGAAGGAGAATATCGACGGTATTTTTGCTTAGTGTAAAGATGAAAATCGACGTCAGTTTTGTCCTGTGTGGAGAAAATCGACTTTATTTTTGCCTAGTGTGAAGGAGGAATTATACGGTATTTTTGCCTTGTGTGAAGATGAAAATCGACGGCATTGATGCCCTCTGTGAAGGAGAAATCGACGGCATTTTTGCTTAGTGTGAAGATGGAAATCGACGGTATTTTTGCCTACTTGTGTAGATAGAAATTGACGGCATTTTTGCCCTGTGTGAAGGAGGAAATCGACGGCATATGTGCCTTGTGTGAAGATGTAAATCGACGGTATTTTGGCCAAATGTGAAGATGGAAACCGACTGTATTTTTGCCTAGTGTGAAGATGGAAATCGACGGTGTTTTTGCCTAGTTTAAGACGAAGTGAAAGGGAAATCCAGATGTCAAGGGGCTAAATTTTCAGGTCAGCACGTGGCCTTACGTAACACCGAACGAAACATTCTGAGAAAGCCGTGTAGAGAAAAATGCTTTAAGAATATAGAAAAGACGATGAATTTTGACAATTGTGTTCTTATTAAAACTGAGCGAAACACTCTGAGAAAATCTTTAAATACAAGTAGAAAGAAACGTTAAAAGACGATGAATTTTGACAATTGTGTTGAACGAAACATTCTGAGAAATTTTCTAAACACGTGGAGAGAAAGATGTTATAAAAATATAGAAAATATGATGGATTTTGATGCGACGTGACGTCATAACGTCGGCATCAGAGTGCGGGAAGATTTTTCAGTCCTTGTGTTATGGTCATCGCGCGTAGGCAACTTTTTCCTTGACTTTAGGCGATGAAAACATATTTCTGTATTTTGAGGACCAAAAACTCGATGGAGATAATCAGGAAACTTAAAATGTATATATACAAAAATAGCGCTTTCTATCGACGTCATGAAAATAATGACGGCAATGGAGCGCGGTGCATTGTGGGATTAATGACGTCTTTCCCAATGTGAGAATCTAAAAATTAGTCTTTTTGTCAACTATGCATGAGCACAATTGTATGATTAAGCAGTTGTTGCACATAGATTATATTTCTGACAACAACATATTTCCACCAAAATGTAAATATTTCTTGTCCAAACTCACCCTTTTTGGCGCATTTAATTTACTGCAAAGTATCTACATCAAATACAATGTCTTCATTTCATTCCTTCTTCCTTAAAGAACCTAATATTGCAAATTAATCGACAAAAGTAATTATAAAGATACCAAGTATCAAGATGATATAATGTTAATCATCAAAATTCGCAAACACAATAGCAAATGTACTCATACCTCCAACCTCCATTTGAATAACGACAATATGACTTCCGTTGCAGACATCTAGACGTCTCCAGGGACATATTCAACAGCATATGACGGAAAGATAATTTGTTGTTTGGAAATTTGAACAATTAAAATTTGTAACCATATATCAAAATCCCACGAATCAAAATGTCATAGTCAATATTATCCCATTGCTCACAATCCCACACATAATATTCCAAGATGTTGATAATATTAATAAACACTACATGTTAAAGTATAATTTCATTTGATAAACTCATTAATGAATATAGGCCTAGGTTAATTGGCGTGGGATTTTTACCAATGGGTATATGATCTTATGGGACTCTGTCATGGATTCGACACAGGCAAGGTCATTATATCAAGACAACAGGTCAGGACTCGCAGTTATGGATTTAAACTGGACAAATTTAGATTAAGTTTTTTCAAGAAACGGTTAGACAACTTTATGCACGGGGATGACAAGTGGTAATGGACATGGAACTGAATATTGTAGGCCACATGGCCTCTTGCAATCTCCTTTGTTCTTATGTTCTTATCCCACTGGGCGTCGACGACCGTTGAGAGTTTGTTCGAGTCAAAAACGACGTTGGTTACAAAATTCAAATTTTCAAATGATATTTCCGTTACATCTACCAAAGATGAAGGATGAACTACGAAATTGTGTAAATCTAGATATGGATGTTAGACATACTGTTGAATTGTGCTTGGGGTGTCTAGGTTTCTGTAATAAGCGAAGTCATATTCTAGTTGTATTCAAATGTTGGAGGTTGGAGGTAGGAGGATGTCGGAGGAAAAATAGCCCAGTGTGATTGATAACCCCCCTGGAGGTCAGCCATATTGGATTTGCAAGTTTGCACCTAGATGCTATGCAAGTTTGACA
Organism: Oratosquilla oratoria; assembly: GCF_046742065.1. NCBI lineage: Eukaryota > Metazoa > Arthropoda > Malacostraca > Stomatopoda > Squillidae > Oratosquilla > Oratosquilla oratoria. The sequence goes on from NW_027467511.1 coordinate 35,474, forward strand.
ATTATTAAGATCAGACTATTTGTTACGAAAATTTCCTTAACGATAAGAAATATAAAATAATGAAAATAATTATATATATTTTGGGATCCGGCGAATTCACCGACAACAATTCATCGATACATACAATTCATCGAAAAATTAAGATATTCTAATTTAAAATATATAACTAGGTTGTGTTTTCATCCTTGATTTAGCATACTTTTACCTATGATAATGAAATAATTACTTTCATAACCTTTATCCAGGATGAAGAATTTCTTTTCGTAGTATTTATCAAGAATAGTTAAAAAAAATTACTGACAGAACTATTGAAAATGACAAATCAGTTTAAACTAAACTCAGAACTATAAATTGGTTTACTTAAAATTATAAAGCTAGGTTATGGGCTATTGCCAGCAAATAATCAACGACATTGCTGTATGAAGGATATCTAATTTCTACAATGTCTTTTTTTATCCGTTCAGAAGAGTCACGATATTTCTTTCTTTGTAGTCGAGATGAAGTACTACCAGCCAAGTATTGATCGACTTTGACTTCATTATAGTTTTGTTCCTTGATTTAGCACACTTTACCTTTGATAATGAAATAGTTACTTTCATAGCCTTTATCTAGGATACTACAAAAGCAAGGTAGAATTTCTTTTCATATAGTTCAAATTCTTTAATGACAGAACTATCAAAAATGACAAATTAGTACTTAAAACTATGGCATAGGACATTTGAGACAGGTTGCTGGACACCGCCCTAATATTTGGAAGTTTTTCGACTGCCTGAAGAAAGAACAAAACTATAATGAAGTCAAAATCGATCAATACTTGGCTGCTACTTCATTTCGACCACAAAGAAATATCGTGACTCTTCTGAACGGATTAAAAAAAAAACATTGTAGAAAGATATCCTTCATACAGCAACGTCGTTGATTATTTTCGGGCAAACATGTTTGTCAAACGTGTATAAAGTGATGTTTGACCGTGTGAATGGTTGTCTAACGGTTTGTCAAACGTGTTTGAAGTTATGATTGACCGTGGGAATGTTTGACAAACCGTTTGACCGTGTGAATGGTCCTTTATACGTGAATATCTCACGTCGATACGTTTAGTCGTCACGTTTAGTCAAACGGTTTGTCAAACACGTTTGACAAACGTGTTTGAAGTGACATTTGACCGTGTGAAAGTCAAACGATTCGTCAAACGTGTTTGAAGTGATGTCAGACCGTGGAAATGTTTGACAAACAGTTTGTCAAATAAATGAAAAGTAATGACACAAGATCCATTTTAACATTCTTGTAAGTTTTGACTAATTCATTACATAGTGATGGATATGTATATGTTAACTATAATTCTTCTCTCCAGGCATTCTACCCATCATGACTGATCGTTTTGGAGTTATATGGTCCTCCATACGTGCCACATGCCCTGCAGCCCATCTCAGTTTTGTTCTGCTTCTTACAAATGTTAGAAATAATAATAAAGAAAATCAAACTAAAGGCTGCATATAAAGGTGACACCCCCCCCCCATACACGCTGTTCCACAACTGCATACTCGTAGATGTAACAGTTCCGCATTTTGTGTCGAAAATAATTTCTTTTAAATGATTTTTGTTTCTTTAGGGGGTGTTGAAAATTTATTTGGCCCCTTCAAATGATAATATATTACCTTTATTTGTTCGTTGCTTTGAAATTACTCTCATGAATTCCACATTGATGGGCGTCGTGTGTACATTGTATTGAGATTAGTGATACAAAAAAAAACTTTTTTTTTTAATAGCAAGTTTTATTAAAAAAAAAAAATTATAATTCATTTTATTTTATTTTTTTACACGTCCAAATTTGTTCAGATATTAAATATCAAGTATATGAAAACAGGTGTAAGTACTTGATTCATCCCTCCACATATGCATATCTACCTTATCCAAAGAGACATCAGACACAGTATAAAAATAAACAAGTAACTGACCTTTATAGTCAGGACTCAGATGCTGCAACAAGTGTAGATACTGCATGCATATGGGCCAATATGGCTACCTTACAAAATTTACTCTTAGTATAATCTTGAAAGATTAAACGCTCCAAATTTCCTTGCCATGAATGGTTAAACATAAACATGAAATAGGATATACAATAAGGTGGTATGCACAAATCAATCATGGTCTATGGGCCTGGAAGGAAAAATCAAGAAGAGAGTGCAAGGAAGGAAGGAGAGGAGGAGCAAATGGAGCCTTTTGTCATGGCCATCCCCTAGAGGGGGAGGTGAGTTCGTAGGAAGAGGCAGCATCAGACTCAGACACTGTAGATATAGATAGTTCAGGCTCACTCTGAACTTCTGACTCCATCAATCCAAGTCCTGCTGTTCCACTTCAGGCTCCTTTATATCAGATGGGGCCCATATCTGGGGCTGGACGGCCGGCCGCCGGGGCTGGGCCGTTCATCGATTGAGCCCTCACAATAATCCCTTTCTGAATCATCCGACTCAAGCTAGAAAGTAGGGATGTTGTTGCTTGAAGCAGCAAAATCCCTGATGGTTGATGGCTGTGGTTGTAGTAGTGGTGGATAAGTAGCAGGAGCTGTGTAAAACAAAAAATATATATAAAAAACGAAAATGTCCATGTTTTTTTTTTTGGTCGCTTTTTTTTATATATATATATATATATATATATATAAAAAGTACTTTTTTCTAGTTGCATCTATAATTGAGATCAATCAATCAGTCCATTGGCCCTGGTCTCTCTTGCAGAAGACCCATGGTCAGGGATTTTTTTTTTTTTTTTTCAGAGCCATTTTTTTTTCTTCACCAGAGCCATTTTTTTTTAGTTACCAGAGCCATTTTTGATACTTCCAGAACCATGTTTTGCAGGTTCGATTTCCTTCCAACTATTGGAAGGCTAACTCATTATTCATGTGCATGAGGGTGGGAATGCACGACAAGCCTTGCAATACACCGTTAGAGTACCATCACTGCCCTGATCCACTTCAAGCCAATCTAGGTTCCACGAGCGTGTAGTAGATTCATGCTTTACTGGTTTTCGTTTTCCTTGGCCCTTGCCCGTAGATTTTGAATTAGGCTTTGCTGGTCCAGAAGCGGTTCCTGCCGTCAAAACACTCTCCCTCGATTCTGAAAAGACTGAATCTGAGGGCAAACCATCTTCACTCATCTTCACTCGCTTCACTAGAAATCGCTCCATGTTGTACCAAGATCTATGCATCAAGACCTTGTGATGTACGATCATCGAAAGTTTGGCATGGACGTGACCTAGCTACCGTAGACCCAAGCTAGCAAACTAATAATTTTTTACTTTTGTATTTTTTATTCTCCCTCCAAAGATCCACATTCATGAACTAGATATATAATCATCAAATGTTCATATTTATATTTAAATTGATTTAATTTCAATTTTTTATGAGAGTAGTAGAGCTTGTGTCAGGATTAGAAATGGAGAGAGTGAGTGGTTTGAGGTAAAGGTGGGACTTCGTCAAGGATGCGTTATGTCACCCTGGCTGTTCAACTTATACATGGATGGGGTGGTGCGAGAGGTAAATGCAAGGGTGGTGGGTCAGGGATTAGAGATGGTTAAAGAAAATGGAGAAAAGTGGGAGGTGAGCCAGCTATTGCTTGCGGACGACACTGCGCTTGTGGCAGGATCGGAGGAGGGATTGAGGAAGTTGGTGACAGAGTTTGGGAGAGTGTGTGATAGAAGAAAGCTGAAGATAAATGTGGGTAAAAGTAAGGTGATGAGATGTACAAGGGGTGAAAGTGGCAGTAATCTGGAAGTGAGCATTAAGGGAGAGCAACTGGAGGAAGTGGATAGTTTTAGATATTTGGGTGCAAATGTAGCAGGAAAAGGTGGAGTGAAGGTGGAGGTAGAATGTAGATTGAGAGAAGCGAGTAAATGCCTTGGTGGTTTAAAAAGTGTAATGAGGAATATAAATTTGGGAATGGATGCTATGAGGAGACTGTATGAAGGAGTGATTGTGCCAACAGCACTGTATGGAGCAGAAACATGGAACATAAGAGAGGAAGAGAGAAGGAGCTTGAATGTGTTTGAGATGAAGTGTCTGAGAAGTATGATGGGGGTTACTAGGCTGGATAGAGTGAGAAATGAGGAGGTGAGGAGGAGAACAGGGGTGGAAAGGGAGTTGGGAGATAGGGTTGATGAAAGAGTATTGGGATGGTTTGGACACATGGAAAGAATGAGTGAAGAACGACTAGTAAAGGAGGTATGGAAGGCAGATGTGGAGGGAGTGAACATGAGGGGACGTCCTAGGATGAGATGGATGGATGGGGTGAAGGGGGCTTTGGGGAAGAGGGGAATGTCTGTTGAGGAAGGACAGGAGAGGACAGAAGACAGGGGTGAATGGAGAATGATTGTATATGGAAAATATTGTGATGCATGAGGTGGAATGGACGGGAGAATGGGGGGTGAGGTAGTGTGTGTGAGCAAATTTTTGACGCAGCCTGAAGGGATTTCTCCCCGTCCTCTCCTTTATATGGGGGGACGGAGAGGGGGGGTCGTCGATTTAATGAAGCGGCCTTGCTGTGGATGTGCTGTGTCTTGCGACACTACTTCTGACCCAGGGCAGTGGACAGGGTGCGGGGATGACCCGTCATCTAGGAGGTGCCAAGATGGGAGGGAGGGTGGAGTGTTTTCGGGGATGGAATGGGTGGGAATGATTTTATGCCTTTTCCTTTTTGGCTACCTCCCTGGTAAGGGGGAAAAGCCTTGGTATATGTATATGCATACTTTCAATTACTAACCAAACATTTCATTCTATTTTGTTTTCTCATAAATACGCGAACGAGGTTATAAATGGGATTTCCCAGTTTCCCTCCTAGGCCTCGAGCGAGTTTGCATATGTATAGTGTACGTATGCATGCGGTGATGTGGTATTGGGTATGGTGCATTGTACATGTAGTCAGCGCGTTGATTGGTGCAGCTAGCTGCATGCAACTAATGAACTTCCCTGCATACAGATACCATGCAATTCGCAACTAGCGACATTATGTAGCACGATAGTCGTGTAGAGTCCAGTCAATATATACTAGTATACGCGCCCATGCAGTTGATACGAAGCTAGGCTAGATAAGCCATTGAACTCTAGCAGCTATACCGCGTACACATACGTATGTACATCAACAAATTAGAGTTGATGGATGCGTTGCGTTTATGATATCGATTGATAATGCAATGGTTGATCACGGGTAAATTGTGTTTGCTCTGATCCTTTCATCAATGGTGATGGGATTCAGGAATTGCCAAATGATGGATAATGCATGAAAAACGTTGAATCTTTCCGCGGGAGCGATTTTTTTTTTTGGGGGGGGGCGCTCCCGCTATTGGATTTGCAAGAGCGACATTGGAACTTTCCCGAGCGAAATCGCTCGTCGCTCCCGTGTATTTTTTTTCGCTGCCCATGGTCTTGAGGCATCCAGTAACAGCCTCCATCCAATATGGACAAACAAGTTTTGCAAATGCTACATTTTTCGGGGCACATGAAGAATTGTCACCCCAGTGTGCCAAATATCAACAGTGGAATAAAAATTTCGTTAGGTTAGGTTGAATGAGGGTTATGCTTATTGTTATCAACTTATAATACAACCGAAGAATCGTAAACCCAGGATGGCCCACGTGAAGAATTGTCACCCTGTCGAAGACTGGGGTGACGATTCTTCATGTGATCCCATATTTCTTTATATCATTCACTGCAGACATTTTTTGTTTTATCGTAGAGATTATATCGAGAAGGTTTTGATCAACTTTGCCAACAACAACCCTGGCGTGGTGGTGTACCTAAAACCTCGGAGGCATCGATCACCTTGCATCTAGGCAGAGTACTGTAAGTTTGACTTTTGCAACAGGTAGTAGCCTCTTTTACATTGGAGCTTAAACTCAGGAACCTTGCACAGCATGAGGGCCCCACACCTGTAGCAGTGGCAAACCTAAGACCCTCATACTCCTGGTACAGTAACAGCTCTCACCCAAATTCCTTGTAACAAAAACACAGTTACCTGCATTATTGAAAGATATAATTTACTTCCCTTTGAAGAGCTGGAGTTCTTCTTAGCTGAATAAAATTTACTGGTGTTAGCCTGAATTAAAGATTTTATATCTAATGACATTTGCAGAGAATTCACTTCTAAAAGCCTGCCCCCACACCAATGTTCCCTCTTAATTCTTTGCTGTGAGTGAGCACAGAAATTTGGTTGTGTGCAAATTTTGCCTTCTTTGCAAAGTAAGTGTGTTCTTATGTGGGTCACCATACTGACTGCAGAACACAATACAAAGGATCTCAAGACATGTGATTTTATGAAATTGACAAAATCTCAAAATCAATTTTTTTTGTTTTAAATTGTTAGGAGATTTTACAATTAATTTCTTTAATTAGAAAATTTCAATTTCATCTTGAAAACCTTGTGTGCACATATCTTTTCCTTTGTGTACTATTTGTAAAACGTGTGTGCATGCACATGCACACAGCTTAGAAGGAACATTGCCCTGCACCCCACTTGTCCTGCACCATAGTAATTGAGCAAACCAATAAATCAATTTACAATTTGATTATGACTGAGACGTACTTTTAAAGAAAATGTATCTAAAATATATAATCTTGGTAATTTGTTTATGGATTTATTATTAATGTCATTATTTTTTTTCTACTCGTGGCATATTACTATTTAGATCTATGGTTTCAGTAAATGGAGGAGAGGAGTATAGAAACACCCATGACCTGAATGGGGAGGAGCTAGTTGCAAAATAGGTCGAGTACATGTGTGGGTGATGAGGGTACCCAGTGGAGTGTCTCTGCAAATATCAACACACAGACTTCCCATCAATACTAGAGGGGACCCTGGACAACCATGGACGCATCAACACCCAGCGGTCAACACAGTCACTTTACCAGCTGTAAGTAGTTCAGGAGCTTTTTCCCCCTCACAAGAGAGGTAGCCAAAGTAGAAATAACAGGTGTATATCAAGTGGGAGTGTTTGTAGTTTCTGGTAAAGTGATGCAGGTAATGGTTAAAGGTAGTTCTTGAGAACATATTTTGATTGCCAGATGATGATAATTGTCATGTGAAAGTAATAACTTGTTCGGAAATGTTGGCCACGGTGGACTTGGAAGATTTGTACAGAATAATTTCAGACACTCATGCAGGGTCTGGGTAAGATATATTCTTGTCTATCTCCAGTGCAAACTCCATTCAAATGAAAGCCTCTACTATGGAGTGTACTTGGGAGCCTCTTAGGTATAAAATACCCATGTGTTTCCTTGGATAAGATCCTGTAATGTGTGCCAGTGTTAACGGGATTAACAATTAGCATACAATGACGCTGGTGTTGGCATCATGAGGCATGAGCGTGTATATGAGGATGCTGGTGTCAGGGTCCTGATTGTATCTATTTTGTAGTTGTAACTGAGTGACCCCATGTATTCTGTGGACAGACTTGATCTTCTTTTCTGTGGTTCTCCACATTCAGGGTAGAAGAGAAGAAGTATTACAGCCATAATTTTATATCTTATAATGAGTGTATTGTGATGCATCATTGTATATCAGTCAGGAAGCTGTGCATGAGTATTCGACTTGTATTGACGAGGTTGATAGTGCAATCTGTCAATGTGTTCTTGGTTCTCTCTTTGGAAGCTAGTCATGTTCATTGGTTTATCCCATAAGTCACTCAAAGGTTCTTGTCTGATAGTGTTGGTACTAAAAATAGTCATTATTGCACGGTAGACGTAGTGTTGAAAGTGTTTTTTTTTTTTTTTTTTTTTTTTTTTTTTTTTTGTACAGAGCCATATAGTTTGTATTTTTATTGCTAAAACTTGCATAGCTGTTTCTGCTCATATGTAAATCTACTATGATTTATCCCAATTTTGTCATATTTGAACTGTTTCATCCATTCCCCATTTCATTAAGATTTCATTTGTTATGACAAAACTCTTGAGCAAAACTCTTAAAAAAAATTCTGTTTGCAGAAAGAATTATCTGCAGCTCCTCCAGAAGTTAGAGGAACAACACAGCTGCTTGAACTGTGTGAGCACCTAAAGAAGGAGGACACCAGTGGATACATCAATTCATCAGTTGTTTTATAACTTTGTAATATACTGTATGTAGCATCTTCAATCATTTTTTTCTTTTACTCTAAGTATTCTTAATTTTACGGTACTGTATGGGCTTGAAACATGCAACACTAGAGAGGAGGAGTTTGTATTGACCCAATTGTATTTTACGGGACGAGAGCTATGCTTGTAGTGACCCGTTTGCGTATTTCTCCACATCCAGTTTATTCTTAAAATCGTGTACAGTTTTGGCACTCACTGTTTCTCCCTTTAGTTTGTTCCAGACATCAATCACTCTATGTGGGAAGCTATTCTTTTTCAGGTCTCTTCTGTAACTGTCCTTCTTTAGTTTCTTTTCGCGTCCTCTTGTTTCTCTTCTGTCTCACTTTAACAAGTCGTCTCTATCGAGAATTTCCACCCCTTTCATAATTCTGTGTTTGAGATGAGGTACCTGAGAAGTATGATAGGGGTTACTAGGCTGGATAGAATGAGAAACGAGATGAGGAGAGTGGGGTGGAAATGGAGTTGGGAGATGGGGTCAGTAACAATTAGCAAGTACATTAATAATTTTTTTAAGACCTATTCTTTGTGTGTGTGTGTGGGGAGGCACCAAGTTGCTTTAACATATGTTGGATGTTGTCTAATAACAGCTTAACCCGTAAATTGTTAGCCCAGTGTTTAGCTCAAATGCTAGCATAGGTTGAATTTCGATTTTTTGTTTTTTGCATGTGTCATAACATAAAATGGTGGTGGGGCATCAAAAAATGATTCACAGTTGAATATATCTGCATCTGTGACCACTCGTCAGTCAGTGTAGGATGGGTTTCTTGCATGAAGATTTTCAAGAAGGGATATGTTTTTGGCAATGTACTGCTACCTGAATAAACGTATGGGAATGGATGCTAAGAGGAGATTGTATAAAGGGGTGATTTTGCTGACAGCATTGTATGGGGCAGGAACATGGAACACAAGAGAGGAAGAACTTAAATGTGTTTTGAGATGAAACACGTGAGAAATATGGTAGGGGTGACAAGGCTGGATAGAGTGAGAAACAAGGAGAGATGGAGTGGATGAAAGAGTGTTGGGATGGTTTGTTGGACACATGGAAAGAATGAGTGAAGAAAGATTAGTAAAAGAGGTGTGGAAGGAGTGAACATGAGAGGGTGATGGCCAAGGATAAGATGGATGGGGTAAAAGGAGCATTGGGAAAGAGGGGAATGTCTGATGGGGATGGAAGGTAGAAGACAGAAGACAGGGGTGAGTAGAGAATGGTTGTGTATAGATGATGCTGTGATGCATGGAAAGGAGTGGGTGGGTGGGGGGTGAGAGAGTATGTGTGAATGATATCTTGATGCAGCCCAAAGGGATTTTCCCCTGTCTTCTCTTTTTCTGGATGAGGGGGTGTCGCCGATTAAATAAAGTGGCCTTACTGTGGATGTGCTGTGTCTTGCTACATTGCTTCTGACCCAGGGCAGTGGGTCAGATGCAGGGATGACCCATCATCATCCATGAGGAGCCAAGAAAAGAGGAAGGGAGGGAGGGAGGGGTTGTGGATGGGAGTGGAGTATGTGGGGATGAAATGGGTGGGAGTGGATTTATGTCTTTGACTTTGGCTATCCCTTGTGCATACATACATATACCAAAGGCTTTTTCCCCCCTTTCAAGGAAGGTAGCCAAAAAGAAAAAGGCATAAAAACCATTCCCACCCATTCCAACCCGAAATACACTCCACTCCCCTCCACCCTCCCTCTTATCTTGGCACCTCCTGGATGATGGGTCTTCCCTGCATCCTGTCCACTGCCCTGGGTCAGAGGCAGTCGCAAGACACAGCACATCCACAGTAAGGCCACTTCATTAAATCGGCGCCCCCTCCACCCCCTACCCGTCCCCCCATGCAGAAAAGGACATGGGGAGAAATCCCTTCGGGCTGCGTCAAATTTTTCTCACACACACTACCTCACCCCCCATCCCTCCACCCATTCCACCTCATGCATCACAATATCATCCATATACAACCCTTCTCCATTCACCCCCGTCTTCTGTCCTCTCCCATCCTTCCTCAACAGACATTCCCCTCTTCCCCAAAGCCCAACTCACCCCATCCATCCATCTCATCCTAGATCGCCCCCTCATGTTCACTCCCTCCACATCTGCCTTCCGTACCTCTTTTACTAGTCTTTCTTTACTTATTCTTTCCATGTGTCCAAACCATCCTAATACTCTTTCATCAACCCTATCTCCCAACTCCCTTACCACCCCTGTTCTCCTCCTCACCTCCTCATTTCTCACTCTATCCAGACTAATAACCCCTATCATACTTCTCAGACACCTCATCTCAAACACATTCAAACTCCTTCTCTCTTCCTCTCTATGTTCCATGTTTCTGCCACATACAGTGCTGTTGGCACAATCACTCCTTCATACAATCTCCTCTTAGCATCCATTCCCAAATGTCTATTTCTCATTACACTTTTTAATCCACCAAGGCATTTACTCGCTTCTCTCAATCTACATTCTACCTCCACCTCCACTCCACCCTTTCCTGCCATATTCGCACCCAAGTATCTAAAACTATCCACTTCCTCCAGTCGCTCTCCCTTAATGCTCACTTCCAGTCTGCTGCCACTTTCACCCCTTGTACATCTCATCACCTTACTTTTACCCACATTTATCTTCAGCTTTCTTCTTTCACACACTCTACCAAACTGTCACCAACTTCCTCAATTACTCCTCTGATTCTACTACAAGCGCAGTGTCGTCCGCAAACAACAGCTGGCTCACTTCCCACTTTTCTCCATTTTCTTTAACCATCTGCAATCCCTGACCCACCACCCTTGCATTTACCTCTTGCACCACCCCATCCAGTCAAACTGAGATGTGATGCACCAACCCTCTTGAGTTTATCAAATGTGGTGAAAAGGATTCCTGACTGCCTCAAACCTGGGGAGAATAATCTAGCATTAGATACTTTTTTCTTCTTCTCTCTATCCATTCTGTTTAATTACAAAAGATGAGCTGGCTATAAAGTGAGTGAAGGGATGCATACATACCTGTTCCAATTGCAGTTTAAATGGTTCATCCTTGGAACCTAAAATACTTTCTATGTTGTGCAATGATGCATGAAGCATAATACAGAAGCTGGCTCCTGTTTGATAAAGAAAGAAAAAAATCACTTCAGCTAATACTCCTGTAGACATAAATTATTTCTGTTGCAGCAATACACAGATATTGATTTTCTTTACTCATCAGCTGATACTGCTACATACATCTAGGGGTGTGCTGATTAATCGGCATAGGCAAGAATAGTCACTTTTTTGGTGAATCAGCATATGCGAAAATCTGCATTTTTTTAGAAAGGGATTCGGCATCGGCAATATTTTGCCGATGATGATGCCAATTCAGTAATTCACCTATCATTCATTGTTCTGGTGGTTGCATAGGGCCATGCAGCATATTATGTGCTATACGAGATACCACTACCAAATAATCAAGGCTTTAGCACATAGCATCACAACTGTAGGGATTGAGGTGGCTAGGAATATGTTGTGGTAGTGTAAACCTACACTACTGCCATAACACACTTTTCAAAAATATAGTATGCAGAGGTGATCAAATCTGCAAACAGGAAGGCATACGACCAGAGAAACTTTTAAGATGGCAGTAAATATTAGAGCAAATTATATTAATTCTATATTTTATTTTTGTATTTCTTATATAAAACTAAACTAAAAATATATATATACCGTATATATATATATATATATATATATATAATTTTGAAACAGCAATGTTTCCACAAAAGAAATTAAGTGAGAGTGATATGGGAGTAAATTGTCCAGGCATCCGTGGACTGTCAATTTTACCTGCTTATATATTCGAAAAATTGGCAGAGAGATTTACTCCTACTTTGCAGCATTTTATAGCCAAATGAATCATTTATAAAGATTTTTTTAATGTATTTTGACATGTAAACACATAACAATACATCTTTATGCTTTTTGACAACAACAGCTATGACTTTGACTCATGTTTAGATGATTTATTGTCAAAATCACAATCACACAAGTCAAATTTGGACATAGCGAAACTTCAACAACAACAAAAATAAGAATATCTTCATCTCTTCTGACACTACAAAGCAAAGTTGATCAATTTTGCTCTCTCCCACTGGAACCACGTGACTTGGATTCCTTGAGTTGATGCAGAGAGAGAAAAAAAAATCCTTTATGGAACAAAACAGACATGGCTTTAAAGAAAAAGAAAAAAAAAGAAAAAAAAAAAGTAGTTTTTTTTTTACCCGTTTCCCGCATTCCATGTATCGATTATTATAGAGACTGAGTTAGGTTTAGTCTTTACTATTAAGTTAGGATTAAGAATTGGATTGATGCAGTTTACACTCTGTACATGTACTTTATCAAAACCATGCATTAAATGATTCAAGTTACTTGAAGTTAGTAGTTATATCAAAATCTATGAAACAGGTAATCTCTACCTCTTTTTCAACCGATAGAAAATAATACAACCATACATTGATATGGTAATCATAAAGTGGTCAATCAATACGCACTTCATTAACTTCATTCAATCATCAGTATCCAACAGCTCAACAACTGGCAGGTATAAATCTACAGAGATTATGAAGCAAGTAAAAATCATATTTTAATAACTAAAAAAGTGTATCGGCAACTTAGAGTGAATAGGAATCAGCATTGCCATAAGAAAAAAAAAACTATATACATCATTATTTCTTTGTTACCTGAGAATATTTAGTGATAGAATTTCATCCTGGCAGTTAATAACATCTCAGTACTTGACCACATTCCAACCAATATATGGGTGGTGGATGGGAGTGGAATGAGTGAGAGTGGGTGCATGCCCTGGCTGGCTACTTTCCATATAAGAGGGTGGGGCCCTTGGTAGAGAAATAGATGACTGATGATTGATTTGGTTTAACTTTGTGAACTTCCCCCCATATTGGGAAGCTAGGATGGTGCTCCTTAAAGAAGACTTTGTAGTACAGTATGGTCCTCCTATTTAATTAATGTAGCACACCCTTGGTACAACTCATGGGTGGTGGCAGGGTTTGAATTGCCGTTATCACCTTGACCTCCTCTGTCACAAGTAGTGACGCTCTCTCTTGCTCGGTTAGTGAGCATCTGTTAGACAGATAATATAAAACAACTTCATATCTACACATACCTATACATACCAATGGACCTTCCTTCCCTTACAATGGTGGCTGTGTAAAATCAAATACCTGCCCCACACACATCCGAAGCCCACTCATGACATCTTCTACCTTAGGCTCTCATGTTCAGGTCAAAGGCAATGCAGCAAGACAGAACTTCCACGGCAGGGGTTAACAACCAAAGCTAGTTTACCCACAGCACTATATTATATGACCTCCCCCACCACCCCTCTCCTCATTCCACTCGGAAAATCAATGGATCAGACAAGAACATCCCTTGGAGCCATGCCATTCATCCTTCATCATCCACCTACAGTCTCTCTCTCTCACTTCACTCCTACTTATGGCATTCAGTCTTCCTTGCTCAGTAGTACACAACATTCTTCTTGCATCCAACACTCCTTTCACTCCCATCCATCCATCCATCCATCTCCTTCCTGGTCTTCCTCTTAAATGTGGATGGCAAGAGAGCTATTGGATAGGAAAAATAGAGTGCAAAGGTGATTTGGGCATATGGAGAAAATAAGAATGGAAAGATTTGCAAAAAAAAGTTTGGAAAGCAAAAATAGAGCGACACTATACGGTTAAAGCTATAAATTCAAGAAGAGAGAGAAACTTCATCCTGTAAATCATATCTACATACATTTCTTTAGTTTATGAATACTAAAATATCAAATTCCTTTCCATCTTACCAAGAACCCACAAGAGGATGACCCCAGCTCCAGCCCACTAGAAAATGGGAAGGGACACGATTCCCATAATGGCATACTGGTGGACAAGGGGGACTTGATGGCCACCAATAACCAAAATTTTCTCAGCATTCTTCATGGATATAATATGGCATCCACCCAAAGCAGCAGCTAAACCAATTTAGAGTAGAGATCTAATGCTGCAAAAAAAAAAAAAAGTTTTAGTATTCAACATACAGAACAGTAATTAGATAGTATTCAAAGAATTTTTTTTTTGTCAGGTAACAATGAGGAGCTTATATGGAAAGGACAATGTCTTTTTGAAGGGAGTGGTATGGGTGTATCTTTTGACTCAGCAGCCACCCTTGCAATTACTGTACAAGGGGGGGGGGGAAGGGCCTTTTGGGTCTTCCTGTAGCTAAATGCAGTATTCTATGAATCTCGAAAATGGGCCAAGGTAAAAACAGACCATACAGATAATAAGATGTTTAATGAAAAACCATAAATGCACATACATACAAATGTATACATACATAAACAGTAAAAGCTCTCTCATCCGGCATCACTGGGGCCAAAGGCATGCCGGATACTCGAAAATTCCGGATACTTGAAGGGGTTGCTAAAGTAAGTGAAGGGGTACAGAAATATGTCTACAATCGCCCCTTAACTCACTATTAATGTCAGTTAACATATAATATCACATACCGCAACATAAACAAAGCATCACATGATTGTGGCGTCACCACCTCACTCGCCAACATACAGTTCATCACTAGACACTAACCTTCTCTGTACTTTTCTGAAGGGGTTACTAAAAGAAGTGAAGGGTTACAAAAACACTATGTCTACAATCAACTCATTTTATTCACTATTAACAACATTTAACATAACATAAACATTTAACTTAACATAAAAAAGCACATAAACAAACAAACAAAACCACCTCACTCGCCAACATCTAGTTCATCACTCCAGTTTATCACTATCCTCTGTACTTGTTTGCTGCTCTTTCTTTCCCTTACATCCATCTTCTTTGCTAGGTCACATCCTTTTTCTTGCAGCATGGGTGGGGCCTGTCATTGATCCTCCTTCGGATCCTTTCAGGCAAAACCACTCGTACAACACTTTGTCAATCTTGTCCCCACGCTGATATTGTAAAGTGTGACAGTTTTCAACAGCTTTTGGGGTACCTGTCCCCTTCATAAACTCATGTAACTTCTTTGATTGGGCCTTAATATCATAGATGGCTGATGAGCCTAAGCCGAATTCGTCCAGGAGTATTTTTCTGTTGTCCCCTTTCTTTAAACGTTTGCAAATGTCCACCTTCTGCCTAAGTGTAAGCACAACACATTTCTGTTTATCAACTTTGGGCATGATGAAAGTTTACAGGGGAACACTTGAGGAAGAATGTAGCTGAACTGAGTGGAGACAAACACAAATGTGGCACATGTGAGACTGAATAGCATCAGTGGGCAGTGGGCTCTGGTGGGTGGTGCAAAACTGACCCAGACAGTGGTGCACTCTGGTGACGGCGGGAACAATTAAAGCCTCGCGCGGGAAATTTTATTGATATGTATTGATTTCATATAGATTTTACTACTTGGAAAAAGAATGCTGGATACTAAGTTGCCGGATACCTGAATGCTGAATAAGAGGGCTTTTACTGTATACCAAGGGCATTTTCCCCCCTACAAGGGAGGCAGCCAAAGTCAAAATGAGCAACTCCACTTCTGGGGCATTCTCAGTCAGATCAACAAGTGCCTAGCACCCTCACCTATCAGATTTTGCTGAAATTCTAAGGTTAATCCAAACAACTGTTCAGGAGGTATGACTTCAGATATTTTGAGGTCATAACTAGGCCAATAACTAGGCTGATCAAAGTCATAGTTACATAAATGTATATATATTTAGAATCAGACAAGGAATCCAAATATCAGTGTTTTTGAACTCTAGGTTGAAAAAAAAAAAAAAAAAAATCCACTTTAGCAAAAATCTGAAGTCATGATTTGACCCCTGGGGTATCAAAATTGAAAGAAGAAAAAAAATTATATATATATATATATATATATATATATATATATATATACATGTATGTATTTACCTAGTTGTATTTTGTGGGAAGGGGAGCTATGCTCGTGATGTCCCGCCTTTGTATCTTGCAGTGTCTAGTTTGTTTTTAAACTCATGAATGGTTTTTGCGCATACCATTTCATTGTCCAGTTTGTTCCAAGTGTCCAAAACTATGAGGAAAACTGTTTTTCTTCAGTTCTCTTCTATAGCTATGTTTTTTGATTTTCTTTCCATGTCCTCTTGTGTTTCTTTTGTCCCAGTTAAGTAAGTTCTCTCTATCGAGTACCTCTGTGCCTCTCATGATTCTATAGATGGTCAATAGGTCACCTCTCTCTCTTCTTTGCTCCAGTGTCGGTAACTCCAGTTTAGCCAATCTCTCCTTGTATGATAGGTTTGCAAGTGCAGGTGCCATATTTGTAGCTGCTCTTTGGATTCTTTCTATTTTCTTTATATTCTTTTTGGTACTGTGTGTGTGTGTGTGTGTATTTATCTATCTAGTTGTATTTATCTAGTTGTATTTTGCGGGAAGGGGAGCTATGCTCGTGTTGTCCCGCCTTTGTATCTTGCAGTGTCTAGTTTGTTTTTAAACTCATGAATGGTTTTTGCGCATACTATTTCATTGTCCAGTTTGTTCCAAGTGTCCAGAACTCTATGAGGAAAACTGTTTTTCTTCAGTTCTCTTCTATAGCTATGTTTTTTTATTTTCTTTCCATGTCCTCTTGTGTTTCTTTTGTCCCAGTTAAGTAAGTTCTCACTATCGAGTACCTCTGTGCCTTTCATGATTCTGTAGATGGTCAATAGGTCACCTCTCTCTCTTCTTTGCTCCAGTGTCGGTAACTCCAGTTTAGCCAATCTCTCTTCGTATGATAGGTTTGCAAGTGCAGGTGCCATTTTTGTAGCTGCTCTTTGGATTCTTTCTATTTTCTTTATATTCTTTTTGGTACTGGGGGACCACAATGTCGCTGCATACTCTAATCTAGGCCTTATCAATGTAACCAATATTTTTTTCATCATGTCTTCGTCCAAGTATGTAAACGCCACTTTTATTGATCTTAGCAAGTTGTAAGTCTCCCCGACAATTTTGTTAATCTGTATATCATAGGACAAGTCGTTCGTGATAATTACTCCCAAATCTTTTTCGGATCCTACTTTCTTTACTTCTTTGGTTCCAATTGTATATTTTCCTGATATTCTGTTTTTGCTTTTTCCAAACTCCATTATGCTACACTTCTTAGTATTAAAGTCCACTTCCCACTTCTGACTCCAGTTCCATACCCTATTTAGGTCTTCTTGCAGTGCTTCACAGTCCTCATCAGTTTCTATTTTCCTTAGCAGTTTGGCGTCATCGGCAAAGAAGCTCATGTAGCAGTTCACGTCCTCATCCATGTCATTCATATAGATAGCAAACATTATTGGTGCCAGCACAGATCCTTGCGGTACTCCACTGATCACCTCTTTCCAGTCTGAATATTTTTCTCTGAGCACTACTCTCATCTTTCTACCAGTCAGAAAGTCCTCTATCCATTTTAGTAGGTTTCCCTGTATTCCTCCTATGTGTTCCAGTTTTTTTAGTAGTTTTCTGTGTGGTACTTTGTCAAAGGCTTTTTGCAAGTCTAGGAATGCACAATCAGCCCATCCATTTCTTTCTTGCACTATGTCTATTAGTCTTGAGTAAAAGCATATTAAGTTTGTGGAGCATGATCTTCCTTGTCTGAATCCGAATTGTCTTGGGTTTAATACGTCATTGTCTTCCAGATGTTTTACCCATCTATTCTTGATTATTTTCTCACAAATTTTGGCAATGGTGCTTGTTAGTGATACTGGCCTATAGTTGGTGGGTTCTTCTTTGTTTCCTCCTTTGTGTATTGGTACAATGTTAGCGTTTTTCCAGTCCTCGGGTATCTTTCCTTCTTTGAGTGAGCTGTTTATTAAGATGTGTATTTTGTCTGTTAGTTCTTCTTTGCACTCCTTTAGAATCCAATTTGCAATACCGTCCGGGCCATGTGATTTTCTGACATCCAGCCTTTATAAGTGTTCTGATATTTCCTTTAGTGATGCTGTAAACTCATTCATGAGGGGAGATTTCTTGTTTTTGTCTATGTCACAATTCGGTATTTTCTCTCTGGTGAAAACAGATTTAAAGTGATTGTTCATGACTTCGGCCATCTCTAAATCTTCTGTGTATTCTATGTTTCCTTGGCATAGTTTCACCAATTCCTGTTTGTTTTTAAGTTTACCATTCACATACCGATAGAATAGTTTGGGTTGCTCTTTGCATTTGTCTATAATATCCTTCTCATGGTTCCTTTTCTCCTCTCTTCTCACATTAACATACTCATTTCTATAGTTAACATAAATTTGCCATTTGCTTTGTTTTTTGTCTTTTCTCCACTTTTTCCAAGCTTTGTCCCTTCTGTCTTTTGCCTCACTGCATCTTTTGTTGAACCAACATTTAATGTACTCTCTCTCTCGCTTTTGTCTTGGTACATGCCTGTTTACCCCTTCATTGTAGTTTTCCATCAATATATTCCATTTCTCTTCCACTGCTGTTTCTTCCCTGTAAAATATTTCCCAGTTTGCATTCCGGAAGAATGTCTTTAGTTTTGTAAAGTCTGTTTTGTTGTACCTCAGTCTTCCTTTCCTATGCTTTTCGTTCCTCTCTATGTCTATTTCTTCCTTTAGTATAGTTTCGATGAGTACATGGTCACTCTTTCCAATTGGTGTCTCATACTGGACTTTATGCACTATTTCAGGCTCTGTTGTAAATATTAGATCTAGTTTCGATGGCGCTTCATTATTTCTGTACCTTGTGTTTTCACGGACCCATTGGGTCATTGTGTACTCCATGGTCATATCTAGCAGTACATTGCCCCACGAGTCATCTCCTCCTTGCACTGTCATGCTGTCCCAACAAATTTCTTTGCAGTTGAAGTCCCCCATAACTACCAGATTACCCTTACCCATTAGTATCTCATTGAGTGATTTTCTTGTGTCATCTAGCATTTTTGTATGTTCAATTTCTTTCCAAGCGCTTGTTTTTGGAGGCACATAAGTCACCACAAACTTTCTACTTTTCATATTCTTGCCTTCGACTTTTATCATGATCAATTCAGCATTACCTTTGCCCTCTGCAATTTTTGTCACCTTTAGGTCTTTCTTGGCCAAGAACATGATTCCCCCTCCCTGTTTCTTGTCCCTGTTTTTTATCCAGTAGTTGTATAAACCTTGTCCGATAACAGTGGATGGTATTTCACCTCTTAGTTTAGTCTCTACAATTCCCATTATGTCTGGTTTTGCTTCTAACAGATAATCATTGAGTTCGTTCAGTCCCGAAATTAGTCCGTCAATGTTGGTATAGGCCACTTTTAATTTTCTTCCTTCTCCCTGGTTTCTTCTTCCCTTGTTTTGTTCGTTTTGAAGCGCCATTGTCTTAATCTCAAGTCTATTACTCTCCACTGGAATTCTTTGCATTCTGTCTCCGATCTTTTCAAGTTTTTTTCCTTTGCTTCTTCTCTTAGCGCCCTTTCTTTTTCTAATTCCTCAGTACTCATTTCTCTTTTTATCCATATCTTATTGTATTTTTCACTCTTTGCCAAGTTACCTACTTTTTCAAATATGTCTTCTGCTACCACTTGTGACCTTAGTTTTATCTTTAGAGGTCGATTCCTATCCTTAGTATAGCGACCAATTCTGTAAGTCTCTTCTAAGTCTGTGCCTGAATCACTATCTCCCCCCTGAATTTCATTAAGGATTTCTACTGCTGTCTCTTTTTCTTCTTTTTCTCTCATGTACCTCGCCAATCCTTGTTTTTCTTTAAGCCCATAAACCACAATACATTTCTTCCTATCTACTGTGTCCCTGACCCAATTTGCTTTTTCGTTAATCACTTGAATGATTGTGTCTTTTGCATTATCTTGCATTTGCTGCTTGACTATTTCTTTGAAAGCAATTTCTTTATTTTCAATATTTTCTTTCCACTTCTTAATTTCCTGGATACTGTCCCCACCTAAGTTTTCTTCGATCTTTTGTGTCAATTCTTGTAATTTGTTGTTCACTTCCTGCTTTAGATTTTCGCTATTATTATCATTAGTTTTCTTCTTTTCATTATCATTCTTCAGTTCATTTATGTCTCTTTTCATTTCTTTAATTTCGTTTGTAAGATCCAAGTTAGCTTTTTTCAGGTCAGAAATTTCATGGTTAGTCTTAGATAAACAATCAATTAAACCAATGACCTCTTTTCTTAAGTCCATGATTTCATTTTCCCACCGAGTCCTATTTTTGCTCATCTCTCTCTCTATCTCTAATAATCTACTTAAGTTCTTTCTTTCGTACTTACCAAACCCTAAGAAATCATTGTCATAACACGTGTTTCCTTGATTGTTTACATCGCGGTTCAGTGGATTGCCGCCAGATGGCTCTGATTCGCAACTGGCTTTCGAGTCGTTTTCATTCATTTTTGCTAATTTCGAGTTAACACAATTAACTAGCACTGCATAGATACCATTTCGGGCACTCACGTTCACTCCCCACCCCTACAGTACAAACCAGGTTTTCCTTTTTCGTCGTAAATCCTCTTCTTCTTGGTCGCGCGACGACAATGACGACGAGCGGTGTTGCTTCGATGAGCGTGTGTGTGTGTGTGTGTGTGTGTGTATTTACCTAGTTGTACCTAGTTGTATTTTACGGGAAGGGGAGCTATGCTCGTGGGGTCCCGTCTTCATATCTCATTTTATCTAAACTATTTTTAAATTCATGTATTGTTTTTGCACACACCACTTTCTCATCTAACTTGTTCCAACTGTCTATTACTCTGTGAGGAAAGCTGTTCTTTTTCAAATCTCTTCTATAGCTGTCTTTTTTTATTTTCTTTCCGTGTCCTCTTGTATTTCTGTCATCCCATTTTATCAGATTCTCTCTATCAGTAATTTCTATGCCTTTCATGATTCTGTAAATAGCTATCAAATCTCCTCTCTCTCTTCTTTGCTCTAGTGTCTGTAGTTCAAGTTTTTCTAGTCTCTCTTCATATGATAGTTTTGAGAGTGTTGGTGCCAGTTTTGTAATTGCTCTTTGTATTCTTTCAAGTTTTTTTATACATTTTTTTGTACTTGGTGACCATATCGTTGCTGCATATTCCAATCGTGGTCTTATCAGGGTGATTAGGATTTTCTTCACCATTTCTTCATCCAGGTATGTAAATGCAACTTTGATTGTTCTTATTAAGTTATAAGTTTCTCCAAAAATCTTATTTATATGTTTCTCAGGTGACATATTATTCATAACAATGACTCCCAGGTCCTTCTCATTTTCTACTTTTTTTATTCCTTCTTCTCCCAATTTATATGCTCCTGTTATTCTGTTTTTGCTTTTTCCAAATTCCATTATACTACACTTTTTTGTATTGAACTCCATCTCCCATTTCCTACTCCATTCTTGTACTTCATTTAGATCTCTCTGTAGTGATTCCCAATCCTCTTCAGTTTTCACTCTTTTCAGTAGTTTTGCATCATCTGCAAAGAAGCTCATATAGCTTTCTATTCCTTCATCCATATCATTAATATATATAGCAAACATTATTGGGGCCAGAACTGTTCCCTGCGGAACACCGCTTATTACTTCATCCCATTTTGAGTGCTGGTTTCTTATCACTACTCTCATTTTTCTTTCTTGCAAAAAGTCCTCCATCCAATTTAGTAGCTTGCCCTGTATTCCTCCTTCAGTTTCTAATTTCTTAAGCAACTTCTTATGTGGTACTTTGTCAAAAGCTTTCTTTAGATCTAAAAATGCACAGTCTGCCCATCCATCTCTTTCCTGTATTATATCTATTAGTCTTGAATAGAAACATATTAAATTGGTGACGCATGATCGTCCTTGTCTGAATCCAAATTGCCTTGGATTTAACACTTTGTTTTTTTCTAAGTATTTTACCCATCTACTTTTGATAATTCTTTCACAAAGTTTTGCTATTGTACTTGTTAGAGAGACTGGTCTATAGTTGGTAGGTTCTTCTTTATTTCCTCCTTTGTATATAGGTACTATGTTTGCTTTTTTCCAATCTTCTGGAACTTTTCCTTCTTTCAAGGAACTATTTAGTATGCTATGTATTTTGTCTGCCAGTTCATTCCTGCATTCTTTTAGTATCCAGTTTGCTATTTCATCTGGTCCATGCGATTTTCTGACATCAAGATTACTCAAGTGTGTTAATATTTCATTCTTTGTTACTTTTATTTCTTCCATAGGGGGGACTTTCTCTTTCCATTCGTTCTCTTCAGGTTGTATGTTCTCCCTTGTAAACACTGATTTAAAATGTTTGTTCATAATTTCCGCCATTTCCATTTCCTCAGTGTATTCAACTCCCTCCTGTCTTAATTTCTCCAAGTCTTGTTTGTTTTTCAGTTTATTGTTTACAAATCTGTAGAATAGTTTCGGTTGATCTTTACACTTTTCTATGATATCTTTTTCATATTTTCTCTTTTCTTCTCTGCACAATTGTATATATTCATTTCTATAGCAGGTATATATTTTCCATTTTTCAGGTCTTCTGTCTTTTTTCCATCTGGTCCAGGCTTTGTCTCTATTGTCTTTTAACTCCCTACAGCTTTTGTTGTACCAGCATTTTACATATTCTTTTTCTTGTTTTTGTCTTGGGACATACTTTTCCACTCCTTTTTTGTAATTTTTTGTCAAAATATTCCATTTCTCTTCTACTGTTGTTTCTTCTTTGTATATTTCTTCCCAGTTTTCCTTTTGAAAGAATTCTCTTATTTTATCAAAGTTTGTTTTTTCATACATCATTCTTCCTTTTCTGTATTGTTCATTTCTTTTCATATATTTTTCTTCATTAAGTTCCAGTTCAATCAGTATGTGGTCACTTTTACTTATTGGTGTTTTATATTCAATTTTGTCCACTATTCTAGGTTCGGATGTAATTACTAGGTCTAGTTTCGATGGCTCTTCTTCATTTCTATACCTAGTGTTCTCCTGTATCCATTGTGTCATTGTATGGTCAGTAACCATCTCGAGTAGAGCGTTACCCCATGAGCCGTCTCCACCCTTTACTGTCATTTCTTCCCAGCAGATTTCTTTGCAATTAAAGTCGCCCATCATAACTATTTTTCCTCCCTCTTCCATTATCTTGTTTAATGTTATCTTTGTGTCCTCTAACATACTTTTATGTTCACTCTCTTCCCATGAGGTTGTTTTTGGGGGCACATAATTTATCACAAACTTTCTGTTCTTCTTATCTCTGTCTTCTACTTCCATCATTATCATTTCTACTGCATTCTTTCCATATGTGACACCCTTCACGTTTATATCCTTCTTAGTTAGGAACATAACTCCACCTCCTTCCTTTTTCACTCTGTTTCTAGTCCAATAATTATATGCATCATGTCCTACACTGTTGGGTGGTAGTGGACCTTTTAATTTTGTTTCTACAATTCCCATTATGTCTGGTTCTTTTTCTTTCAAGTAATCATTCAGTTCATTCAATCCTGTTATTAATCCATCTATATTTGTGTAAGACACTCTTAGTTTTCTGCCACTTCCATTGTGTTCTCTGTTTCCCTTTTGTTTTTCTCTTGTATGTCGACTTTCTTCAGTTTCATATTCACTACTCTCCAATAGAATCTCTTTTTCTGACTCTGTTCTTATCTCGTTTTTTTCCTTTGCTTCAAGTCTTTTCTGTTTTTCTTCCTCTCTTTCCTCTTTATTCATTTCCCTTTTTATCCATACCTTTTTATATTGTTCACTTGTTGCTAGTTTCCCTGTTTTGGATAAGATATTCTCAGCCGTAGTTTGTGACCTGAATTTAATCTTGATTGGTCTGGTCTTGTCTGTACTATATTTCCCTAGCCTGAATTTCTCTTCAATTTGTTTCATTATTTCTGGATCATCTTCCAGAACTAATTCTAATAAATTTCTTACTTTTTCATTTTCCTCTTTGATTCTTGTGGTTCTATCTGGGTTATGTTTCTCTTCCATTCCTAATATAATTATACATTTCTTTTTGTCTGCTAAGTCTCTTACTATATTCTCCTTCTGTCTCATCACTTTAATAACTGAGTTTTCAGTTTGTTCATTCATTTGCTGTCTGATTATGTCAGTGAATGCAACCTTGCTATTTTCATGAATTTTTTTCCAACCCTCCTTGTTCTCCATATTATTCTCCTTTAAGACTTTATTCTCATCTTTTACTTCTTTTAACTGTTGTTTTAAGTCTTCAATTTCCTTAGTTAAGTTTTTGTTCGCCCTCTCTAGTTCTTCCAATTTTTCAATTCTTCGTATCATACTGTCAACATTACCGAACCTACGCTCCAAGTCCTCGTTCATCTTATCGACCTTCTCTTCTAGTCTTGTCAGTTGGGGGGGGGGGGGTTGTGTCCCCCCCACCCTCTTTAAATCCCTTGAAAATATTCTCATCACTTTCTACTGTATTGCTCCTATCTATACTTCTAATCTTCACATTCCTATTAGACATGTCGTCATCCTCCAGCTTGTCTTGCGGTCGCTTGTCCACCTTTCGGCGGCCCGTTAGGGCCAATTCCTCCACCTCCTCATTACCTTCCATTTCCCCAGCAATCCCTCCCCCTCTCCTCTTTCCTTACTTTCCCACTACCCCACGAGCAATTTCCCCCCACCCTGCAAATACAAAAAGGCACTTCTCTTTGCGTTGGGATCCACAATCTGCACTTTTCTTCAGAACGTTCTTCAAGCCGTCCATTCGTTGAAAGTGTGTGTGTATTTACCTAGTTGTATTTTACGGGAAGGGGAGCTATGCTCGTGGGGTCCCGTCTTCATATCTCATTTTATCTAAACTATTTTTAAATTCATGTATTGTTTTTGCACACACCACTTTCTCATCTAACTTGTTCCAACTGTCTATTGCTCTGTGAGGAAAGCTGTTCTTTTTCAAATCTCTTCTATAGCTGTCTTTTTTTATTTTCTTTCCGTGTCCTCTTGTATTTCTGTCCTCCCATTTTATCAGATTCTCTCTATCAGTAATTTCTATGCCTTTCATGATTCTGTAAATAGCTATCAAATCTCCTCTCTCTTTTCTTTGCTCTAGTGTCTGTAGTTTAAGTTTTTGTAGTCTCTCTTCATATGATAGTTTTGAGAGTGTTGGTGCCAATTTTGTAATTGCTCTTTGTATTCTTTCAAGTTTTTTTATACATTTTTTTGTACTTGGTGACCATATCGTTGCTGCATATTCCAATCTTGGTCTTATCAGGGTGATTAGGATTTTCCTCACCATTTCTTCATCCAGGTATGTAAATGCCACTTTGATTGTTCTTATTAAATTATAGGTTTCTCCAAAAATCTTATTTATATGTTTCTCAGGTGACATATTATTCATAACAATGACTCCCAGGTCCTTCTCATTTTCTACTCTTTTTATTCCTTCTTCTCCCAAATTATATGATCCTGTTATTCTGTTTTTGCTTTTTCCAAATTCCATTATACTACACTTTTTTGTATTGAACTCCATCTCCCACTTCCTACTCCATTCTTGTACTTTATTTAGATCTCTCTGTAGTGATTCACAATCTTCTTCAGTTTTCACTCTTTTCAGTAATTTTGCATCATCTGCAAAGAAGCTCATATAGCTTTCAATTCCTTCATCCATATCATTAATATATATAGCAAACATTATTGGGGCCAGAACTGTTCCCTGCGGGACACCGCTTATTACTTCATTCCATTTTGAGTGCTGATCTCTTATCACTACTCTCATTTTTCTTTCTTGCAAAAAGTCTTCCATCCAATTTAGCAATTTACCTTGTATTCCTCCTTCATATTCTAATTTCTTAAGCAACTTCTTATGTGGTACTTTGTCAAAAGCTTTTTTTAGGTCTAGAAATGCACAATCAGCCCATCCATCTCTTTCTTGTATTATATCTATTAGCCTTGAATAGAAACATATTAAATTGGTGACGCATGATCGTCCTTGTCTGAATCCAAATTGCCTTGGATTTAGTACGTTGTTTTTTTCCAAGTATTTTACCCATCTACTTTTGATAATTCTTTCACAAATTTTTGCTATTGTACTTGTTAGAGAGACTGGTCTATAGTTGGTAGGTTCTTCTTTATTTCCTCCTTTATATATAGGTACTATGAAAATCCATGTGAACAAGTTGTATAGACACGGTAAAGGAAACATGGACTGGAGGTGAAGCTTTATTCCTGACGTTTCGTCTAACGACTTTCTCAAAGGAATGAGCATACTAGAAACATACAGAGATTATAAACCCGCCTTATGGCTCAAGGGGGTGTACGAGCGTATAGCGCTGCGTCCTGATTGGCCCGCTGAGACAGCCAATCACGAAGCGCTATCTTCGCTGAAGATTTGGCCCAGGTGAAGCTCCCAGCCTTATTGTTGATATTCGGACGAGTGGTGATGTACGCAGCTTCTATAGATTTTCTGATCTTCTTATCCATACCTTCGTGTATGCTCATTCCTTTGAAAAAGTCGTTAGACGAAACGTCAGGAATAAAGCTTCACCTCCAGTCCATGTTTCCTTTACCGTGTCTATACAACTTGTTCACATGGATTTTCATCTGTCTTCATACGGTAATGGCGAACTGGACAATGTGGAGAGGGAGCTGCATACGAGGAGGAAACTGCAGAGTCTTAGGAACCGAAGAGCTTTCCTACTAGATTGCATCGCTGAGCAAGTGGTCCCAAAATCAACGCCACAACACCTCAGATGTGATACCACACCATTCTCTAGGAGTGCGAGGATATACGTAGAAGAGAGCTGCAAGCAACTTCAGTACGGGGTAGAAGAGATCAAGTACAATCTGCAGCATACACATCTCCCCAACCACCTGGTGACAAGACTGAAGGAGGAGAATACAGCACAGAAGATGAGGCTCCAGCGAAAATTACAGGTATTGTGTGCGAGCAGCGAATGGAGGAAGGTGGGGAGACCGGATTTGATCAACAACATGTCAACTAGACCCTTGACGGACACGGAAACCGAGGCTTTATCCCTGGGTCTCAAGTTTGACACAGGGATTGGTAACAAGAGCTTTACGGACTACACCTTAAAAAAAAAAACAGTATTTGGTCGGACACCGAGGCCGAGAAGGGATTCAAGCAAGGGGTCACGGCATGCTGCATAGCCCTCTCTGCCAGTACTCCGAGATCCCTTCCGCGCAGATACATCTCAGCGCTGAAGGAACTCGGTAAGGACAACAGCATTTTCATCTCACAAGCAGACAAAGGGGGCGGCGTCGTGATCATGGACAAAGCAGATTACGTGAGGAAGATGGAGCAATTGTTGGAAGATGAAGACACGTACACGAAGAAACGTCCAGGTCACGCCAAGGAGGAGGCTATGGTTTGTAACGGTAAGGTGAGAAAGATTTTGGGAGGCTCGGAGATGGGACGCAGACTAAAACACCTAATCGAGGAGGACCCTCGCCCGCCAACAATGAGGGGTCTTCCCAAGACCCACAAACCAGGGGTCCCCATGAGACCTATCACATCAGGGATTGGCAGTGCCCCCCACCGACTAGCGAAGGTTTTGGCCAAGCCCCTATCTAAAGCCATGGGATCCATAAGTGGATCTCATTTAAGAAATTCAGAGGACCTACTACGCAGATTAAAGGGGACAAGCATGAGGTACAAGAAAATGGCCAGCTATGATGTGAAATCCTTATTCACACAAGTTCCCACAGATGGCGCTCTGGAGGCAGTGTGGAGAGTGGTCATCAACATGGACGAGGAGGAGTTGCCGCTGCCCAGGGAAGACTTCATGAAGCTGGTATCCATGTGCGTAAACTTTGGTTCATTCACCTTCGAGGGAGAGGAGTTTCTTCAACACAGTGGCCTTGCAATGGGGTCACCTCTGAGTGCCGTGGCTGCTTGCCTCTTCATGGAGGTCCAAGAGAAGGACCACTACTCTCATATCATAGGAAGGAGGGCAATATGGCTCAGGTACGTGGACGATGTTCTTATAATCGCTCCGAACAGGACAGACCTGGATGACGTCAGGAGTCAATTAAATAGAGTGAATCCGCAGATCCAATTCACTATTGAAGAGGAAGAAGAGGGAAAGCTTCCGTTTCTGGATACCCTATTAATAAAGACAACTGAGGGCCTCCTGTTCAGGGTTTACAGAAAGCCTACGAACCGTGACGACTTCATACACTACCTGTCGGCACACAATGAGAGGACGAAAAAGGGGGTAGTCATGGGCTTCTTCCTGCGTGCCTACAGGATATGCAGCGAGGAGTTCCTGGAGGAGGAAATCGAATACATCATCGCGGCCTTCTTGAAGCTTGGCTACCCCAAGGGCTTAATCCTGAGCTTAAGACGAAGAGCGGAAGAAATAATCCACACAAGCAGGTTAAGAGAAGGCAACGCCACCACAAAAACATCATACATGGCGCTTCCTAACTCTGAGAAGGTAGGAGACATTATTAGAATGCTCAGGGGCACGGAAGTTAAAGCAGCCGTAACATCGGGAACGAAGATTGGTGACATGTTAAAAAGCGGGACTAAGATGAGGGGGAGAGAAGACAGCGTCGTATATAAGATCCCATGCACATCATGCGATAAAGCATACTACGGAGAGACTAAGAGGGGCCTTAACACTAGAATCAAGGATGAATAAGGCCGACCTCCGTCACCATAGACTCACCAACGCAATGGTGGTGCATGTTGACGAGTCTGGGCACCTCCCACAATGGAACCGAGCCGAGATTCTACACGAAGGTATGGATAAGAAGATCAGAAAATCTATAGAAGCTGCGTACATCACCACTCGTCCGAATATCAACAATAAGGCTGGGAGCTTCACCTGGGCCAAATCTTCAGCGAAGATAGCGCTTCGTGATTGGCTGTCTCAGCGGGCCAATCAGGACGCAGCGCTATACGCTCGTACACCCCCTTGAGCCATAAGGCGGGTTTATAATCTCTGTATGTTTCTAGTATGCTCATTCCTTTGAGAAAGTCGTTAGACGAAACGTCAGGAAAAAAGCTTCACCTCCAGTCCATGTTTCCTTTACCGTGTCTATATAGGTACTATATTTGCTTTTTTCCAATCTTCTGGAACTTTTCCTTCTTTTAAGGAACTGCTTATTATGCTATGTATTTTGTCTGCCAGTTCATTCCTGCATTCTTTCAGAATCCAGTTTGCTATTTCATCTGGCCCATGCGATTTTCTGACATCAAAATTACCCAAGTGTGTCAATATTTCATTCTTTGTTACTTCTATTTCTTCCATAGGGGGGACTTTTTCTTTCCACTCAATCTCTTCAGGTTGTATATTTTCCCTTGTAAACACTGATTTAAAATGTTTGTTCATAATTTCTGCCATTTCCATTTCCTCAGTGTATTCAACTCCTCCTTGTCTTAATTTCTCCAAGTCTTGTTTGTTTTTCAGTTTATTGTTTACAAATCTGTAGAATAGTTTTGGTTGATCTTTACACTTTTCTATAACATCTTTTTCATATTTTCTTTTTTCCTCTCTGCACTTTTGTACATATTCATTTCTATAACCAGTATATATTTTCCATTTTTCAGGTCTTCTGTCTTTTTTCCATCTGGTCCAGGCTTTGTCTCTTTTGTCCTTTAACTCCCTACAACTTTTGTTGTACCAGTATTTTACATATTCTTTTTCTTGTTTTTGTCTTGGGACATATTTTTCCACTCCTTTTTTGTAAATTTTTGTCAAAATATTCCATTTCTCTTCCACTGATGTTTCTTCTTTGTATATTTCTTCCCAGTTTTCTTGTTGAAAGAATTCTCTTATTTTATCAAAGTTTGTTTTTTCATACATCATTCTTCCTTTTCTATATTGTTCATTTCTTTTCATATATTTTTCTTCATTAAGTTCCAGTTCAATCAATATGTGGTCACTTTTACCTATTGGTGTTTTATATTCAATCTTGTCCACTATTCTAGGTTCAGATGTAATTATTAAGTCTAGCCTCGATGGTTCTTCTTCATTTCTATACCTAGTGTTCTCCTGTATCCATTGTGTCATTGAATGGTCAGTAATCATCTCAAGTAGAGCATTTCCCCATGAGTCATCACCACTCTTTACTGCCATTTCTTCCCAGCAGATTTCTTTGCAATTAAAGTCGCCCATCATAACTATTCTTCCTCCGTCTTCCATTATTTTAGTTAATGCTATCTTTGTGTCCTCTAACATACTTTTATATTCACTCTCCTCCCATGAGGCTGTTTTCGGAGGCACATAATTGATCACAAATTTTCTGCTCTTCTTATCTCTGTCTTCCACTTCTATCATAATCATCTCTACTGTATTCTTTCCATATATGACACCTTTCACGTTTATATCCTTCTTAGTCAGGAACATAACTCCACCCCCTTGCTTTTTCTCTCTGTTTCTAATCCAATAATTGTATGCATCATGTCCTACACTGTTGGGTGGTAGTGGGCCTTTTAATTTTGTTTCTACAATTCCCATTATGTCCGGTTCTTTTTCTTTCAAATAATCATTCAGCTCATTCAATCCTGTTATTAATCCATCTATATTTGTGTAAGACACTCTTAGTTTTCTGCCACTTCCATTGTGTTCTCTGTTTCCCTTATGTTTTTCTTTTGTATGTCGAACTTCCTTAGTTTCATGTTCACTACTCTCCAATAGAATCTCTCTTTCTCTGACTCCGTTCTGTTCTCGTTTTTTGCCTTAGCTTCCAGTCTTTTCTGCTTTTCTTCCTCTCTTTCCTCTTTATTCATTTCTCTTTTTATCCATATCTTTTTGTATTGTTCACTTGTTGCTAGTTTCCCTGTTTTGGATAAGATATTCTCTGCCGTTGTTTGTGACTTGAATTTAATCTTAATTGGTCTGGTCTTGTCTGTGCTATACTTTCCGAGTCTAAATTTCTCTTCGATTTGTTTTATAATTTCTGGTTCATCTTCCTGAACTGATTCTAGTAATTGGCTTACTTTTTCATTTTCCTCTTTGATTCTTGTGGTTCTATCTGTGTTGTGTTTCTCTTCCATTCCTAATATAATTATACATTTCTTCTTGTCTGCTAAATCCCTTACTATATTCTCCTTTTGTCTCATCACTTTAATAACTGAGTCTTCAGTATGTTCTTTCAATTGCTGTTTGACTATGTCAGTGAATGAAACCTTATTTCCTTCTTGGGTTTTCTTCCAATTTTTACTTTCTTTAGCTATCGTTTCTCTGTTTTCTTTACTATTCTTCTTCAATTCCTCATTCTCCACCTTTACCTCTCTTAACTGTCTTTTTAGGTCTTCTATTTCATCAGTTAAGTTTTTATTCGCCTTTTCCAGTTCTTCCAATCTTTCAACCCTTTGTAAAATGGTGTTCATATGACCTAACCTACTCTCCAAGTCCTCGATCACCTTATCAACCTTCTTCTCTAGTCTTGTCAGTCGGGGGGGGTTTGTGTCCCCCCCACTCTCTTTAAATCCCTTGAAAATATTCTCATCACTTTCTACTGTATTGTTCCTATCTATACTTCTAATCTTTACATTCTTATTAGACATTCCGTCGTCCTCCAGCTTGTCTTGTGGTCGTTTGTTTACTTTACGGCGGTCTGTTTGGACCAAGTCCTCTACTTCCTCATTACCTTCCATTTTCCCAGCAATCCCTCCCCTTCTCCTCTTTCCTTACTTTCCCACTACCCCACGAGCAATTTCCCCCCACCCTGCAAATACAAAAAGGCACTTCTCTTTGCGTTGGGATCCACAATTTGCACTTTTCTTCAGAACGTTCTTCAAGCCGTCCATTCGTTGAAAGTGTGTGTGTGTGTGTGTGTGGTATTAGAGTGTTGTTGATATAGAGATGAGGAATGTATTTGTGTTCTTTTGTCCAGTTGGTGAGAAGTGTTAATGTAGATTTGGCTGGGGCTATTTTGAGTCTGTAATAACCCATGTGTTGAGCGTATCAAGGTATGGTTGTATTATTGTGATTGTTATGTTGTCTGCATAGGAAGAGATTTGTATTTCTGAGGTGTCTGTTGCGGGTATATCATGCATGTATAGATTAAAGAGTGTGGGGAATAGAACTGAGTCCTGTGGTACTCCATTCTTAATGTTTCTGGTGTACGATGATTGGCCATTATATGACACATAAGCATTTCTGCCTGCCAGATAATTGGCCAACCATCTTTTAGTGTTATTGTGCATGTCTGTATTTACCTAGTTTTATTTTGCGGGAAGGGGAGCTATACTCATGGTGTCCCGGCCATTGTATCTTGCAGTGTCTAGTTTGCTTTTAAACTCATAAATGGTTTTTGCACATACTATTTCATTGTCCAGTTTGTTCCAAGTGTCCACTACTCTATGTAGAAAACTGTTTTTCTTCAGTTCTCTTCTGTAGCTATGTTTTTTTTTTATTTTCTTTCCATGTCCTCCTGTGTTTCTCTTGTCCCAGTTTAGTAAGTCCTCTCTATCGAGTATCTCTGTGCCTTTCATGATTCTGTAGATGGTCAGTAGATCACCTCTCTCTCTTCTTTGCTCCAGCGTCGGTAACTCCAGTTTAGCCAATCTCTCCTCATATGATAGGTTTGCAAGTGCAGGTGCCATTTTTGTTGCTGCTCTCTGGATTCTTTCTATTTTCTTTATATTCTTTTTGGTACTGGGTGACCACAATGTCACCACATATTCTAGTCTAGGCCTTATCAATGTAACCAATATTTTTTTTATCATGTCTTCATCCAAGTATGCAAATGTCACTTTTATTGATTTTTGGAGTGTTACATATTTTTTGTTAGTTTGTGGAGGGGGGATAGTATCAAAAGCTTTACTAATGTCTAATGTTATAAGAAGTGTTCTGTGATGGGACCTATCTAAATTGATGCCATCTAATACTCTTTGTGTGAGATTTATTAGAAGAATGTTTGTGGAGTGTAGTGGCCTAAATCTGTGTTGTGATTCAGCAAGGGGAATATGTGGTGTGAGGGAGTTGGGAGATAGGGTTGATGAAAGAGTATTGAATCTATTTTTCCCAATAAAAAAGAAGACTCTGGGGTGATTTGATAGAGATGTTTAAGATTCAAAGGAAATTAAAATCACGAGTGACAATATTTTCACCCTGAATACGAATAAGACATGACGTAATGGTCGCAAATTGTCAGGAATATGATTTATTTTGGAAGTGGGTACAAACAATTTCACCAACCGTGTAGTAAATAAATGGGACAAACTTCCTGCAGAGGCAGTGCAAATGTAGTACGGTTTGAAGTTTTAAGATTTACTTAGATAACCACCTAAGAAATATACTGTAATGCCTGGATTTTCTATTCTACTTGTTATCATTAACAGTTTATCTTTTGTTATTCATTTCTTATCAATTATCTTTATTTTTGTTTATCATTTTTCATTATCTACTCATTTTATTCTTTTATCTACCTGTTTGTCTACTTATTTTTTTCACATGAACCAAAAGTTCTCCTGCCAGCATGCTCTTCCATTGTAATCCTTTGGTTTGGACACATGGAATGAAAGAAGGAGTGAAGAAAGATTAGTAACAGAGATGTGGAGGGCAGAGGTGGAAGGAGTGAACATGAAGGGGCAACCAAGGATGAGATGGATGGATGGATGGGGTGAAAGGGGCATTGGGAAAGAGGGGGATGTCTGTTGAGGAAGAATGGGAGAGGACAGAAGATAGGGGTGAATGGAGAATGGTTGTGTATGGATGATGCTGTGATGCATGAAAGGGAGTGGGTGGGAGATGGGGGTGAGGGAGTATGTGTGAAAAATAAATTGATGCAGCCTGAAGGGATTTCTCCCCCATCTTCTCCATTCCTGCAGGAGGGGTCAGAGGGAGGGGGGTTGCCGATTTAATGAAGCAGCCTTGCTGTGGATGTGCTGCGTCTTGCAACACTGCTTCTAACCCAGGGCAGTGTGTGAGATGCAGGGATGACCCGTCATCCAGGAGGAGGCAAGATAAGAGGGAGGAAGGGGGGGGGGTGAATGGGACTGGAGTAAGTGTGGATGGAATAGGTGGGGGTGGATTTTATGCCTTTGTTTTTGGCTACCTCCCTTGTAAGGGGGGAAAAACGTTTGATATATATACATGTCATCACAGACACATCAAATAGTCAAAGAACTTTTTAAAATGTTCAGCTTCCTAAACAAAGCAGAGAACAAGTGGAACACATTACCAGTTGTTGTTGCCTTGTGTTAATCATAACAAAATAGCAATAGAGGAACATTATCACCTTCACAGGCTCTCAACAGAGTTTCCACTTGCTATGTTGTGTTCTTGTCTGATGGCTACCTCAGTACCTCCTTCCTCTATGTTCCATCCTGTTAAAACCCTGAACAGAATTGTTGGTCCAAGGACTGGAGTAGAAATACTCTTATAAGGCATACCAACTATCAAGGAGCTAACTCCCCACCCCCACCCATATGGAACCAGGGAGAAGAAAGAAGTGATATGGCAGAACTACTTGGGAGGCTGTGCACACAAGACTGACAGACAAACATGAATTAAAATATATGAATATTGAAATTAAGGATATAGATTAAGTTGGAACTGTACATGGTTTTGAGAATAGGTATTATGTCATATTGGAGAGTAGGAGATGGGACCCAACAAGCATTGCTATTTTCCTACATACTACGGTTAGGGAAATGCATACATAACAGGACCCCATGAGCATAGCTCATTTCTTGTGGGTAAATACACATGAGAGAGGTAATATATGATTTTTTTTAACATGTCTTTCTATACAAAATAGTTCTCACTCACCTTGAATTTGCTTGTATTAACAAAGTGTGTCCAGGGTTGAACATCTTCTCTTCTCTTCTGCAGCCACTCCTTTGCAGCTGGAGATGCCATCTGCAGCTGCAGAGGCAATTGCATTATCAAACTGAAATAAATATATCAAATGTTATCAGCTAAATCTATAAAATCTATCTCAAATGACCATTAGCTGGAAGAATTAAAACTAAGGTCACATCCACTCACAAAAACAAACAGGAAATGGTGAAACTATGCCAAGGAAACATAGAATACACAGAAGATTTAGAGATGGCCGAAGTCATGAACAATCACTTTAAATCTGTTTTCACCAGAGAGAAAATACCAAATTGTGACATAGATAAAAACAAGAAATCTCCCCTCATGAATGAGTTTACAGCATCACTAAAGGAAATATCAGAACATCTATCAAGGCTGGATGTCAGAAAATCACATGGCCCGGACGGTATTGCAAATTGGATTCTAAAGGAGTGCAAAGAAGAACTAACAGACAAAATACACATCTTAATAAACAGCTCACTCAAAGAAGGAAAGATACCCGAGGACTGGAAAAACACTAACATTGTACCAATACACAAAGGAGGAAACAAAGAAGAACCCACCAACTATAGGCCAGTATCACTAACAAGCACCATAGCCAAAATTTGTGAGAAAATAATCAAGAATAGATGGGTAAAACATCTGGAAGACAATGACATATTAAACCCAAGACAATTCGGATTCAGACAAGGAAGATCATGCTCCACAAACTTAATATGCTTTTACTCAAGACTAATAGACATAGTGTAAGAAAGAAATGGATGGGCTGATTGTGCATTCCTAGACTTGCAAAAAGCCTTTGACAAAGTACCACACAGAAAACTACTAAAAAAAACTGGAACACATAGGAGGAATACAAGGAAACCTACTAAAATGGATAGAGGACTTTCTGACAGGTAGAAAGATGAGAGTAGTGCTCAGAGAAAAATATTCAGATTGGAAAGAGGTGATCAGTGGAGTACCGCAAGGATCTGTGCTGGCACCAATAATGTTTGCTATCTATATGAATGACATGGACGAGGACGTGAACTGCTACATGAGCTTCTTTGCCGATGACGCCAAACTGCTAAGGAAAATAGAAACTGATGAGGACTGTGAAGCACTGCAAGAAGACCTAAATAGGGTATGGAACTGGAGTCAGAAATGGGAAGTGGACTTTAATACTAAGAAGTGTAGCATAATGGAGTTTGGAAAAAGCAAAAACAGAATATCAGGAAAATATACAATTGGAACCAAAGAAGTAAAGAAAGTAGGATCCGAAAAAGATTTGGGAGTAATTATCACGAACAACTTGTCCTATGATATACAGATTAACAAAATTGTCGGGGAGACTTACAATTTGCTAAGATCAATAAAAGTGGCGTTTACATACTTGGACGAAGACATGATAAAAAAAATATTGGTTACATTGATAAGGCCTAGATTAGAGTATGCAGCGACATTGTGGTCCCCCAGTACCAAAAAGAATATAAAGAAAATAGAAAGAATCCAAAGAGCAGCTACAAAAATGGCACCTGCACTTGCAAACCTATCATACAAGGAGAGATTGGCTAAACTGGAGTTACCGACACTGGAGCAAAGAAGAGAGAGAGGTGACCTATTGACCATCTACAGAATCATGAGAGGCACAGAGGTACTCGATAGAGAGAACTTACTTAACTGGGACAAAAGAAACACAAGAGGACATGGAAAGAAAATCAAAAAACATAGCTATAGAAGAGAACTGAAGAAAAACAGTTTTCCTCATAGAGTTTTGGACACTTGGAACAAACTGGACAATGAAATAGTATACGCAAAAACCATTCATGAGTTTAAAAACAAACTAGACACTGCAAGATACAAAGGCGGGACATCACGAGCATAGCTCCCCTTCCCGCAAAATACAACTAGGTAAATACAACTAGGTAAAATACCCATTATCTTCCATCCCAATCTCATTTGTGTCCACATTATCCTTGATGTTAACTTATGTCAACCACTGACCAACAAATACAATAGCATAAGTTTTTGCCAAAGCACACAAAAGCTACATCAAAAAATAATTCAAATAATATAGTGAACCACAACAGCCATTCTGAACAACAAAAATTGTATTGACACATATTTCTGTAGCCAGAATGATATAACACATCAACACAAAATACATACATATATCAGGGGCTTTTCCCCCCTCACAAGGGAGTTGGGCCAAAGTCAAAGGTATAAATCCACTCCCATCCATTTCATCCCCACATACTTCACTTCCATTCACCACCCCTCCCTTGCTCTTTTCTTGGTTCCTCCTGGATGATGGGTCATCTCTGCATCACGCTTACTGCCCTGGGTCAAAAACAATGCAGCAAGACAAAGCACCTCCACA
Source organism: Oratosquilla oratoria (assembly GCF_046742065.1). Lineage (NCBI taxonomy): Eukaryota > Metazoa > Arthropoda > Malacostraca > Stomatopoda > Squillidae > Oratosquilla > Oratosquilla oratoria. Next base: position 72,582 of record NW_027467511.1, read on the forward strand.
GCAAGGCCGCTTCATTTAATTAGCAACCCCCGTCTCTGTCCCCTCATGCAGAAAAAGAGAAGATGGGGAGACATCCCTTTGGGCTGCATCAAAATATCATTTGCACATACTTCCTCACCCACACCCATCCCCTACCCACTCCCTTCCATGCATCACAGCCTCATCCATGTACAATTGCAAACTACAATTAGGTTAATACAACTATTCTCCACTTACCCCTGCCATCTGTCTTCTCCCATCCTTCCTCAACAGACATTCCCCTCTTTCCCAATGCCCCCTTTTACCCCATCCATCCATCTCATCATTGGTTGCTCTCTTATGTTCACTCCTTCCACTCTTCTTTTACTAATCTTTCTTCACTCATTCTTTCCATGTGTCCAAACCATCCCAATACTCCTACATCAACCCTACTTCCCAACTCCCTTTCCACCCCCGTTCTCCTCCGAACCTCGTTTCTCACTCTATCCAGCCTAGTAACCCTATCATACTTCTAGACCTCATCTCAAACACATTCAGACTACTCTTATGTTCCATGTTTCTGCCCCATACAGTGCTGTTGGCACAATCATTCCTTCATACAATCTCCTCTCAGCATCCATTCCAAAATGTCTATTTCTCATCACATTTTTTAATCCCCCAAGGAATTTACTTCCTTCTCTCAATCTACATACTATCTCCACCTCCATTGCTCCCTTTCCTGCCACATTCACACCCAAGTGCCTAAAACTATCCACTTCCTCCATTCTCTCTCCCTTAATACTCACCTCTAGTCTTCTGCCAATTTCTCCCCTTGTACATCTCATTACTGTACCTTATATTTACCCACATTTATCTTTAACTTCCTTCTTTTGCACACCTTCCCAAACTCTGTCACTAACTTCCTCAATCCCTCCTATGATCCTGCTACAATTGCAGTGCCATCAACAAACAACAACTGGCTTACTTCCCACTTTCCTCCATTTTCTTTAACCACCTCCAATCCCCAGCCCACTACCTTTGCATTTACCTCTCACACCATCACCCTATCCATGTATAAATTGAACAGCCAAGGTGACAGAACACATACCTGACAAAGTCCCACCTTAACCTCAAACCACTCACTCACCGACCTATTTCCGATTCTAACACAAGTTCTGCTACTCTCGTAAAAACTCTTGACTGCTCTTAAAAGCTTTTCTCCTATCTCATGTATCTGCAATATTTCCCACAGTGCCTTCCTGTTTACCTTGTCATAAGCCTTTCCCAAATCCATATAAGCCCCCCCAAAAAAAACATCCTTACCTTATCCTAAAGCTTTCTCACATCTCTCTTACTACAAAAATCTGATCCACTCAACCCCTACCTGTCCTAAACCCACACTGTTCCTCACCAATTACTCTCTCTCTCTTCCTTTCCTAATCCTCTCAATCAAGATCCTCCCATAAGCCTTCCCAACTACACTTAACAAACTGATCCCTCTGAAACTACTACACTCACACTTGTCCCCTTTCTCCCTTGTAAAGTGGAACTATACAGGCACTCCTCCAATCCTCCAGCACTCTACCCTCTCTTAAACAAGCATTAAATAATGTCAACACCCAGTCCACCATCACTGTACCTCCTTTTTGTTTTAGACATTCTCCATGACACCCTTGTATCCCAGGTGCCTTACCTGCTCTCGTCATATTAACAACTGCCTTCACCTCCTCTTTCCTTATTTCTCCTCCATTTTCTTCATTCACCACTGTCATTTTCTTAGCGCTTACCACGGCATCCACCTTTCCCTCCTTTACCTTTAGCAACTCTCTAAAATACTCTACCCATCTTCCTCTTATTGCCTTCCCTTCCAGTATCATCTCTCCATCTGCACATTTTACCTCTTCCTCTCTATTTGATTTCCCTTCTCTTCCTGTCTTAATTTCTTTGCAAAACATCTTTTTATTACTTTCAAATTTTTCTGTTGTACTCTTACCTCATTTCACATCTGCTCTCCTCTTTGCCTCCTTTATCTTATGCTTTACTTGTCTTCTCATTTCTTTGTACCTCTCATATGATTCTCTCGTCATATTTGTAACCAATCTGTGAAAGCTCGCTTCTTCTCTTCTACAACCTTCTTTGTTTCCTCATCCCACCACTCACTACCCTTCCTTCTATTTCTCCCATCCTCCTTTTTCCACACACCATCTTTGCACACCTTGCAACTTCCTCCTCCACTCCTAGTTCTACTCTATCCTTCACTCCCTCCCACTCCTCTCTCAGTTTCTTCTTGTACTCCTTCTCCCTTTCTTTCTCATTTAAGCAGTTCACTTTAAACACCTCCCTACCTTCTGTCTTTTTCCTTTTTCTCCATCTATCCTCCACTCTCAACTTACCTTCCACCAAAAAATTATCTGATATTCCCCTACTCTCTCCCCTTTGAATATGTATATCCTTAACTTGGTGCTGGTTTAGTATGTGGCCTACCTTTTGGATGTGGCCTACAACATTTTTTCTCTGGTACAGTATGTGGCCTACCTATTCAATGCACCAAGGAATGCACCCAGCTCTACAAGTTAGGTTAGGAGAGGTTAGGTTCAAATGAATATTTTTTTAAAGTATTGTTTTAAATTTGTCCTGAGGTAGGACATATTCAAATGGGGTAGACCAACCACATACAACTAGGTAAATACATACGAAACCAGTTTCAAAAAGGTAGGCCACATACTAAACCGGCACCCTTAACTCTTCCTACTATACTCCTGGTTACCACTATAGTCCATTAATGCTCTATCTACCACCCTTCCATCCACCACCCTCTCCCATGTGTACTTATACTTGACTTTCTTCCTAAACACTGTATTTGCTATCATCATATGTAATAAATCACAAGCCACAGAGGAGAGGTAAGAGGGTGTCAGACTTAATATTTAGTAGGGAAGAAGAAATGGTAGAGGAAATAGAAGTAGAAAGTTCCCTAGGATGAAGTGATCATGCTACCATTACTTTCACATGCAATACAAAGAAAATATTCTTGTACAAGAGAACAGACTTTAATGAGTTGAGAAATAAAAGTTGGACACCAAATGGGAGCAATACTTGGGTAAACCAAATATTGAGGAAATGTTGACTTTTTTTTTTTTTAGAATTAAACTTACAGATACTATAAACAAATGTGTGCCAATTAAAGTAGTTAAAGACACATTTTGTCAGAGAAAAAGAACAAATCCCAGATGAAGGAACAACTAATGAATAGGATGCTTTGGTCAAAAATAAGAAAAAACGCCTCGGTCACGACTAATACAACTAAAAACCTGTGTAAATACAACTTGTCAGGAATTTCAACAGGTTGAGAAAGAATACAGGTGTACAACCAGGTGAGGAATGAAACAAGAAAACAGAAAAAAATAGAGAACAGCTAATTGAAAGGCAAAAGAAAATCCAAATAATTTTGGAAATATGTACAAGAAAAGTTAACAAAAAGAATTGGTATACCAGAACTACACATGAATAGTGATAGTAGTATGAACAAAACTAAGATGGAAAAGGCAGACATACTGGCTAATCAGTTCAACAAAGTATTCACAGAGGAACCAGACGGAGATGTGCTAAATCTTTCATTTAAACATGTGCCTGAAATGTCAAATATGGAGTTCTCATTACAGAACATGAAAAATGCCATGAAAAAGAAATCATCTGGACTGGACGGAATATATCCTAGGATAATGAAGGAAGGAGGAGAGCAACTGGGAGAACCTCTTAAAATAGTATTTGAAAAGTCTTACTGTACAATACTGTACAATTACTGATGGACTGGAAAATTGCAAATAAACTGCCATATTTAAACAAGGAAGCAGTTGTGACCCGACAAACTACAGACCAATAAGTCTCACAAGTATAATTGTGCATAAACTAATGGAATCACTAGTCAGAGAGAAAGTTAAAAAATGCATGAAATCAAATAAACTATTTAGTAACAGGTAATTTGGATTCTTACCAGAGTGATCTACAGTTCTTCAATTAATAAGGGTATTGGACAGCTGAGAATGCTGCAGTGGACATAATCTATAAATCAGAATGGCATGATGTGGAAAGTAGTGTCACTCAGGGATATGTGATGGGACTATTATTGTTCGTCCTTTAAATAAATGATTTACCAGAAGTTTTAAGAGATGGAAGTGAAATACAATTGTATGCAGAGAATACAAAAATTTACTGGTGAATTAAAACCCTGAAGGACATTGCTGCTTGATAAAAAAAAAGTGTAAATTCATGCGCACTGGAAATTGCAGTGGAAGAAACTATGGATATAACATGAATGAAAAGATGACAAAAATAAGTACAGAGAAGGACATAGGGGTAATAATCGATAGTAAACTCCAGTTCTCAAATCATCTTGCAGAAAAGATAAATAAAGCTAATAGACTTGTACGACTTATCAGAAGAACCTTTCCTTTGTCTCTTTGGATGAAGAAAATTTTTAAGTTTCTCTATGTGGCGCTACTCGGCCCCCAAAACAGAAACTGTGAGGAGAGACTGAGGAAACCCACACCTAGCATGTAGGTACACGTGCACGAGGCGATACAATTGAATCACTTAATATCCTGACAGGAGTCTACGATGAGGACGTATGCCATGACATTTTGGAACTATGGGAAAATGGACATCCTATGAAAATAGTAAAGACCAAAACTGGATAAAAGGAAGAACTCATTTTGTAGCACCAAACAAATGGAATGCACTACCTAAGTATGTCACAGACTCAAAATCAGTTATAAAATTTGAGAGTAAGTTTGATAAAGCATGGGACAACCAATATTTAATAAATAACTTCAATATGAAAATATAATTAAATAATAAATCGCCGTCCATAAACTATGTACCTGCCTAACTTACCTTTCGGATCCAGTGTACAACGTAACAACAGCCAATGTTGATTACAAGCAGGTGGTGGTTACTACAACCGCACTCACAATCTCAGACTGCACAGCACACTGTTAGTTCATTGGCGCTAAAAAAAAAAGCACAACTTAATGTAAATCATCACACTAAACGCACAAACATTATTTATAACGTATCCAAAGCGACCGCCGGCATAACTTTCCACTCACACCGCTCAAGTCATACTGACGAGTAGTCGAGCACATAGGCATCTGCACATTAGTGCTCCATACAACTCTCAATCTCAAATCAATTTTCACTTTGCTCTTGCCTGGTTCTCTTACCTGATGGGCTTCCCATCCACACACCACTTATAATGTAGTCAAGGAAGCCGTACTCTGCTGATACGCCAGCCCATAATTCTACACATGACATTTATGTATTAATTGCTACTGGCTGGATAGTGTATCATAAGCAGCAACATTGTATGGAACTGTGTGAAGGTGTCGATTGGTACTGCCTTATGCAGTATAATCAAATAATATATCACCGAGATAAACTGCGAGACCTCGTTTAAACACATCGATATCACTGCAGTTGACAAGTTCCGCTGGCAATTCATTCCACAAATTCACACATCTAATACTAAAATACATTCTCCGTACTTCTACTTTTGTTCTGGTGTGACCAATTTTGAAATCATGGCCCCTGAGTGAAATCAGCGTGATTGACACCCAGACTTCCATCGCTTGTCTGTCTTGCCCACTTGTGTCTCATCTCGCGGTGTCCTTCCTGTCTGGATTCTTTTTCTTCTTCCGTTTTGAAATCGACACGTCGCTGATGTGCAGACCCTAAGTAGGACTCACAGTTTCGCTTACCAATTACACTGGGCAACAAAGATTTTGTTACAGAAGAGCAAATAAGTGTTTCGATGTGATTTTGATATGGTAAATTCATATCTATAATTGAATTTGCTCTGTCGCGTCTAGATTTTGTGTAATATGCAAATTATATTTAGATTTTCCGTAAGAAGCAAATCACTTATCCTACTCTTCCCATCCACATCTAACGAATTTGTAAAATAAAATTTACTCCTAGTTATCGCTATCTTACAGGCAAGTAGGACGTTTATTGAAACTGCTGTTAAGCAAGTAATTAGGCTGGGATAGTTGTTGTATTTTTGTAGCATTTATTTTGTACCAAAGCGTATTTCTATCTTATTTTGCATTCAATTTTTTTCAGATATTGTATGGTACTTCAAATGGCATCAAAGTCGAGTTTGTGTAAATCACCCGAACAACTTCTGCTATGTCTGTGGACGATATACACTGAAGCAACAACGTAGAAACATAACAACAAAGCTTAAACTTGCCTATAAGTACCATTTTGACTGTAAATTAGGAGACCAAGACAAGGACTGGGCACCACATATTTGTTGTGCACCGTGCAATGGCATTTTAGTAGCTTAGGTAGATGGTAAAAGAAAAGTTATGCCGTTCTCAGAAATTTTCTTGGAAACCATAAAGCTGGAAACTATTGTGAACTAACAGAGAACATGCTGAAATCTTATGAACAAATGTGATGCAGAATATCTTTGAAAATACATTTTTTACATTCTCATTTTGACTTCTTCCCGGCCAACCTTGGTGCTGTAAGCGACGAGCATGGTGAACACTTCCACCATCAGATCTTCGTTATGGAAAGCAGATATCAAGGTAATTTTAATCCAAATATGATGGGAGATTACTGTTGGTTCCTGCAGAAGGAGAGTTTGTCATCCTATAAACGACAAATAAAGAGGAAACGCCAAAGTTTCACTTGAGAACAGGCCTTTTTGCCATAACAACTAAATGCCAATACACTGTGGGTGGATGGTTGGGTGCCGGGGTGGTAACTCCGTCAGGGGAAATCCACTGTCTGTCTTAGTCAGAAGAAAAGAGGAAACCCATAATTATTTAAGTATACCTAAATAAAACTTCACTTAGAAAAGTACTTTGGACTACTGAGCGAATGGAAAAAATGAAAAATAGGGGTTGTCAGTTACAGAAAATATGGACGTGATAGTGAAATTTAGACATCAGATATGAAATCAGCATCATTAATTTAGTAGGAATCAGTAGATCACGTGTCTGTAACAGAAAAAAAAAGTTTAATTTTGTTGCCTAGTGTTATTTGCGAGCAATAGCCCATAACCTAGCTTTATAATTTTAAGTAAACCGATTTATAGTTCTAAGTTTGTCATTTTCAATAGTTCTGTCATTAAAGAATTTCTATTCTTGATGAATACTACGAAAAGAAATTCTTCATCCTAAATAAGGGTTATGGAAGTAATTATTTAATTATCAAAAATAAAAGTATACTAAATCAAGGATGAAAACACAACCTAGATATATATTTCAAATTAGAATATTTCTATTTTTCGATGAATTGTGTATATCGATGAATTGAGCGTGTCGATGAATTGTTGTCGGTGAATTCGCCGGATCCCAATATATATATTATTATTTTTATTATTTTATATTTCTTATCGTCAAGGGAATTTTCATTACAAATAGTTTGATCTTTTAATAATTGTCGTCAAACTTGCGTAGCATCTAGGTGCAGACTTGCAAATCCAATATGGCCGACTGGCTAGCCTCCATGAGGGTTATCAATCACACTGGGCTATTTTTCCTCCGACATCATCCTACCTCCAACCTCCAACATTTGAATATAACTAGAATGATGACTTTGCTTATTACAGAAACCTAGACATCCCTAAGGACAATTCAACAGTATGTCTAACATCCATATCTAGGTTTACACAATCTCTTAGTTCATCCTTCATCTTTGCTAGATGTAACGGAAATATCATTTGAATATTTGAAAATTTTAATTTTGTAACCGAAGTCGTTTTTGACTCGAACGAGCTTTCAACGGTCGTCGGCGCCCAGTGGGATAAGAACATAAGGACGAAGGAGATTGCAAGAGACCATGTGGCCTACACTAGGCAGTTCCATGTCCATTACCACCTGTAATCCCCGTGCATAAAGTTGTCTAACCGTTTCTTTAAACAACTTAATCTAAATTTGTCCAGTTTAAATCCATTACTGCGAGTCCTGACCTGTTGTCTTGATATGATGACCTTGCCTGTGTCGAATCCATGACAGAGTCCCATAAGGTCATAATCCCATTGGTAAAAATCCCACGCCAATTAACCTAGGCCTATATTCATTAATAAATTTATCAAATGAAATTATACTTTAACATATAGTTAATACTATCAACATCCTGGAATATTATGTGTGGGATTATGAACAAAGGGATAGTATTGACTATGACATTTTGATTCGTGGGATTTTGATATATGGTTACAAAATTTAATTTTTCAAATCTCCAAACAACAAATTATCTCTCCGTCATATGCTGTTGAATATGTCCCTGGAGACGTCTAGATGTCTGCAACGGAAGTCATATTGTCGTTATTCAAATGGAGGAGTACATTTGCTATTGTATTTGCGAATTTTGATGATTAATATTTTATCATCTTAATATTTGATATCTTTATAATTACTTTTGTCGAATGATTTGTAATATTAGGTTCTTTAAGGAAGAAGGAATGAAATGAAGACATTGTATTTAATGTAGATACTTTGCACTACACGGAATGCACCAAAAAGGGTGAGTTTGGACAAGAAATATTTACATTTTGGTGGAAATATGTTGTTGTCAGAAATATAATTTATGTGTAACAACTGCTTAATCATACAACTGTGCTCATGCATAGATGACAAAAAGAAAAAGAAAAACACTAATTTTTAGATTCTCACATTGGGAAAGACGTCATCAATCCCACAATGCACCGCGCTCCATTGCTGTCATTATTTTCGTGACGTCGATAGAAAACGCCATTTATATATATATATATATATATATATATATATATATATATATATATATATATATATATGTATATATATATATATATATATATATATATATATATATATATATATATATATACATATATCAAGTTTCCTGATTACCTCCATCGAGTTTTTGGTCCTCAAAATACAGAAATATGTCTTCATCGCCAAAAGCCAAGGAAAAAGTTGCCTACGCGCGATGACCATACACAAGGACCGAAAAATCTTCCCGCGCTCTGATGCCGACGTTATGACGTCACGTCGCATCAAAATCCATCATATTCTCTATATCTTTAAAACATCTTTCTTTCCACGTATTTAAAAAAATTCTCAGAATGTTTCGTTCCACACAATTGTCATGTATTTAATGATTTTCTCAGAATGTTTCGCTCAGTTTTTAATAAGAACACAATTGTCAAAATTCATTGTCTTTTCTTCTTAAAACATTTTTCTTTACACGGCTTTCTCAGAATGTTTCGTTCAGTGTTACGTAAGGCCACGTGCTGACCTGGGGCCGTATACACAAAACTTGTTAGCACTAACAAATAGCTGTTAAGGGTAACAAATTCCTGTTAAGGCTAACATTTAGCTGTTAAGCACTAACAGTGATACAGAAAACTTGTTAGGGCCTTAAAAGTACTGTTAAGATAAAAGTGCTGAGGAGGACTATTAAGCTCTTATCAAGTTCCTGTTAGTAGAGAAGATGGCGGAGCAACAACAACTAAAAAGATGACTGCGAGTTTATCGACAGCGACGGGACATATTTAACGAGTACAATGACGACGAACTCATCAAACGCTTCAGAATGAACCGTGCTGGTATAATAAAAATGGCTGATTTAGTGAGGGACAAACTTCAATCCCGAACAGAACGGAATCGACCACTGAGTCCTGAGACGAAGGTGGCAATTACCCTATGATATTTAGCCACAGGTAAAATGCAGCAGTGACGAATTTGGGACCTCGCAAGGATCAATCAGCCGTGTCATTACTCAAACAATTGATGCACTATCAGAACCAGATATTGTAACTCAGTTTGTAAAATTCCTATTGACTCGCCAAGAAGTGCAAGTAAAACAAGCAGAGTTCATGGAAAACTGTAGGTTTCCCGGTGTTGTGGGTACCATAGATGGCACAAACATTAGAATTGGGGCTCCAAGTGTCGATGAACATTTATATGTAAACAGAAAACAATACCATAGCATCAACGTGCTTTGTCATGCCTCCCTCTTATCCTTGTGGTTTAAACTTGGCTTGAATCGCCCATTTATTATTATTTTTTCTCCATAATCACGTTGATCAAGAGGAGTGTTTCCTCTTGTGACCAGTTTGGCTTCCTTTTCTTTTTCTGTGTTTCTTCTGCCATGTCTATGTCCTCTGAAATTATTGTTGAGTCTTCTGTCGGAAGATTTGTCTGTGGCACGGCCGCTTGTACAATGCGCCTTCGTCCAAAAATATCTGTCGTTGGTTAATAAGTACTTCTAAAAACCCATACATACGATATCTATGTGCTATCATGATACTTTATTAATAAATTCTGAACAACTGCATTAATAACACTGTTTTATGTGTGCAATTTTTGATAATACGTCCATTTACATGTTCATAAGCTGCTAACTTCAGCGCTGTTTAGCGGTACTTGACAAACAACTGTTTGCTAGCTAACAGTTGTTAGTTAAGCATTGGTGTATAACTTTTAGTGGTTTTCTGTTAGCTAGCAGAGATTGTTAAGGCTAACAAAAAAGTTTTGTGTATACGGCCCCTGAAAATTTCGCTCCCTGATATCATGACATCTTGATTTCCGTTTCACGTCGTCTTAAACTAGGCAAAAACACCGTCGGTTTCCATCTTCAAACTAGGCAAAAATACCGTCGATTTCCATCTTCACACAGGGCAAAAATACCGTCGATTTCCTCCTTCACACAGGGCAAAAATACCGTCGATTTCCATCTACACACTAGGCAAAAATACCGTCGATCATTATCTTCACACTAGGCAAAAATGACGTTGATTTTCTCCTTCACACAGGGCAAAAGGCCGTAGATTTTCATCTTCACACTAGGCAAAATTACCGTCGTTTTCCTCCTTCACACCAGGCAAAAATGCCGTCGATTTCCATCAACACACTAAGTAAAATTACCGTCGATTTTCATGTACACACTAGGCAAAAATGCCGTCGATTTCCATCTTCACACCAGGCAAAATGCCGTCGATTTTGGTTTGTTGTATAAAAGAGGTTGGGCACCGTTGGATGTGTTGATAGGTTTGACGCATGTAAACGTGGAATTTGGTGCATAGATAGATGGAGGTTAGTTATTATTATTATTAGATGTTAGTGGGTCAATGTGACCCTGGTGACGTCATATGCGGTTTCCGGTGGGCGTGACTAGGTCGTTGGCCTGATGACGTCACGTAAGTAAGGGGTGGAGCTTAGGAGTGACGTTTTCTCTGTGTTGATTGGTGCGTTGTATAAAAGAGGTACCTGCGTCACCGTTGGATGTGTTGATTGGTTTGACCTATGTAAGGGTCGAACTTGATTGGTGCATAGTAGTAGATGTCTTTTAGACAAATTTGCCACAATCAGTGCTGCTGCTGCGTCGGTCATTGACCACGATGACGTCATTTGTGGTTTTCTGTGGGCGTGGCTAGGTCGTTGGCATGATGACGTCACGTGTAAGGGGTGGAGCTTAGGAGTGACGTTTTATGTGTTGATTGGTGCGTTGTATAAAAGAGGTTGTACATGCGTCACCGTTGGATGTGTTGATTGGTTTAACGTATGTAAAGGTCGAATTTGATTGGTGCATAGATAGATTGTGGTTAGTGGGTCAATGTGACCCTGGTGACGTCATTTGCGGTTTCCGGTGGGCGTGGCTAGGTCGTTGGCCTGATGACGTCACGTGTAAGGGGTGGAGCTTAGGAGTGACGTTTTATGTGTTGATTGGTGCGTTGTACAAAAGGAGGTTGTACATGCGGCACCGTTACATGTGTTGATTGGGTTGACGCATGTAAAGGTCGAATTTTATTGGTGCATAGGTAGAACTGCTTGCATACGTATACAAAACCACTATGGGCCATACTTCGCTCCACTCTGTGGAGTACCGCAGGGAAGCGTATTAAGCCCAACACTCTACAACATTTATTTAGAAGACCTCCCTTCACCACACCCACAATGTCAGAACATAATATACGCAAATGACATCACACAGATTATAACATATCCTGGCCGCTCGGAGCGTAAGCTTGCGTTAACGGCTGCGAAAGCAGTCGAGCAAGTAAATGCATACGAGCGGAAACACAAAATACGAACAAACACAGACAAATTTAAACTCATCCCCACACAGGGACGTAGGCGTGATCCCGCCGTCATTGACGGGGCTCCACGCAATTACGCAGATGATAAGGGCAAGATACTTGGCTGGACGATTACCACCAATGGTGGGGCGGCCCATGTGCGCGACAGGAAGGTGCTTGCATCTCTCGGCCTACAACGGCTGCTGCAGAGATTCAAAAACCTCTCTGTTAAGTACAAGAATACCCTGCCGTATCTCGCACATATTATACGGAGCACACTTACGTACCCGATAATACCGTTACACACATTACCAAAGACAGGCATGTGCAAGCGGTTCAAAAGAAAGCACTAAAGTTCATTACAAACACGTACTACCCTGACATAAAAACTGCACAAGCACTACACGAGGAAGCTGACATTCAACATTTACCTACACGAGCGTGCCTCCCGTATATGGGAGAAGCTCATAATACAAATCAACACTGAAACTACACGTTCACTCCCACTACATGTGGAACACGCTAGATTGCCGCTCAGCTTCGAAAGAACACAAAGAGGTGATCTACCCACTCCACAATACACAATATATACGTAGGAGTAGAATCATGACCGAGGGAAGTATCCCCCCCCTTTTTTTTATCGGAAATGTAACCCCCCCTTTATCTAGACGTAACTACCTCCCCCCCTTTTTCATGAATAATAAAAAGCGAGCATAGGCACACATCAATATACAAAACTTAGATTTAAGATAAAAAAAAAATAGGTTTAAGTTTTGTAGATTTAAGTCATTAGATTTAAGTTTTTGCCTTAACCAACACATACATACACACCCCTTCCCGCCTTCGTCTGGGCGACATGATTGGGCTCTACCTCTCCCTCCCCGTATCTGACGACGTAGGAAATACCTGCGCGCCGGAAGCCCGGCAGCCTATCTCTCTCTCTCTCTCTCTCTTCCTTCCGTTATTTCTATCTGTTCTTCCCCTTTCCCCCCCTCCCTCTCCCTCCGTGGAGCCATGATATCATATTTATGTCATGTTAGTGTAATGTGGAGGCATTTCACCTCTCCCGCAATAAGGGTCGAAGGTTTTGCTCTCACCACTGTAAATCTGCTCATTAATGACCTCACACCTTCCTAAGCGAAGGTCACTCAGGGTCAAGATGTAGCCGCTAGCCATTTAAGCATTTCACCTATAGGGCATGTAGTAGTTATTTTTTGTTAAATTTAAAATGTAATCTTAATATGTTAAACTTAATTGTAATTCTAAGCTGGTGAATTGGGGAAGGAGTCTGTGTGTGGCTGCGGCTTTTACTTTTGCCCCTTGTGCAAGGACAGCCGGTGGCAGTCATCGGGGAGAGTGGGAGGTATGATGACTTTTAGCTCACGTGGCCGGATCGAGGTCGACCATGCCACAGCGGCAGAGTAACATTATGTGGGTTTCGAAAGATATCACTAATATAGATTTATTTATTCAATTAATTATGTAGTCATATATTTTTTATTTATTTATTTGATTATTAATTCGTTTATTTTCTATCTATTTATTTGTTTGTTTTTTATTGCTTATATGGGATACTTGATAGAGGCTGGTCTTAGCTGCGTCCTGAGCCATCACCCGAACTCTTTGTACATCGGGGGTACAGTAGGTAGCCACAGCGAGTTGGGGATCGACCCTAGGTAGGCACATGTTCATTCGATACAGTGAAGGAAGTTGATGGAGCCGAGTCCACCTCAACGACAAATAGATCAATAAATAACAAAAATGATAACAATAACAGTAGTAATGATAACAATTATTATTATTATTATTATTATTTTGATGATAGCTTTAATAATAATGAATGATAATAATAATGATAATTATAGTAATGATAATGATAATAATGATAATAACAATAAATGAATAAAAAATTCCCACTGTTGGGATTAATGGTAGGAGGAGAATGTTGCTACTACGACCCGTGTCACCACCACTCATCACCACTGTTACTTACTAACACTTCATTCTCCCTCCCCGATAGATATCACCACCATTATCACCACCCATCGACACCACCCTCACCACCACGCATCAAGACTACCATCATCACTACCTTCACCAGCATCTTCATCACCATCATCTCCATCACCATCAAACATCACCATCCACTACCACAGCATATCACTCATGACCACCTAGCCATCACCACCACCTAGCCATCAGCACCTATCACCACTACCACCTCGCCACCTCGCCCCCTCGTTGATGATGTCATTGTTCGACCAGTATTGATGACCCACATTAATTAATCCCTGATCACCGCCGCCTCCGTCACGTTCTTGGCGACGTTCATTCATGATTTCCTTATTTCTCTTGTTGGATACAACCCCGCTCGGCTGAACAGACGATCTCTCTCTACCTCTCTCCCTCTCTTATTCTCTCTTCTTCTTCTTCGTTTCTTCTTGTTCTTCTTTTTTCTTTGATCTATTTCTTCTTCGTTTCGTCTTTGTCTTCGTTTCGTCTTCGTTTCTTCTTCGTTTCTTCTTCGTTTATATCTCAGTCTCCCGGTTTTTTGTTTTTCCTTTCCCTCTGGGTCATTTTTTTTTTTTTCTATCCTCTTTTTCACTTTTCCCCTTTTCTCTTCCTCAGTCATTCCATTTTCTTTTCCTTTCTTTCATTTTCCCTATTATTCCCCCTTTTCTCCCTTTCTATCTTGTCTGATTTTCTCTCTCCAAATATTTCCTTTTCATCTCTTATCTTGTCTTTGTATTTGCTTTAGCTCTTCTCCCTTTTGGTGCCGCGTTCTTGTTGTTGTTGTTGTTGTTGGCGCTCCGTGTGGTGCCGCCCGGCGAGCGCCTCTTGCAGCGTCCGATGCGGCCCTTCCTCCTCCTCCTCCTCCTCCTCCTCCTCCTCCCCGTCGTATTTTCCTTTCGTATGACTTCTTCTTCTCATCATCCCTGTCGATTATTGTCCTTACCTTACTTTGTTCTCCTCCTCCTCCTCCTCTTTCTCTTCTTCTTCTTCTTCTTCGGCGTCTTTGCCCGGAGAGTGTTGTCGCTGCCACTGGCTTCCTTTCCTCTGGCATTCCGAAGTCGTCTCGTACTCCTCCTCCTCCTACTCTTATTCCTGTTCCTTCTCGGACTCCTGTTCCTCCTCTTCTTCCTTTTCTTTATTCTATCCTTCCCCTCCTCTCCACTTCTCTTCCCCCTCCTCTTCTGTCCTCCTCTACTTTTCTCCTCTTTTCCTTTCTTCTCTGCCTGTCCCTCTGGCGGCGCGTCCCTCGCATTCTTCTTCTTCTTCATCCCCAGAAGAGACAGCTTGGCGATTAGTTAGCATGGCTGGCTGGCTGGAAGAAGTGGATTCTCTGCTCTTTTTGCTCCTGTTGGCAGTGGTGACAGTGGCAGCTGTGATGTCACTGGCGGTGGCAATGATGGTGTGTGGTGGTAGTTAGTGGCAATGCTTGATGGTGGTAGTACTGGCAAAAGGCGGTGGTGTCAGGGATATTTCTGTGCTGTCTCAGTGATGTTGCTGATGGTGTCGTCAGTGGTATTAGATGATGATGATGGTGCTACTCTTGCCGGTGGTGGCAGTCATGGTAAGCACGATAATGGCAGCGAATTTCCTGTTCACATCGACGTTGGCTGGTGGTGGCAGTGCTATTGCAGCTAATATAGATTATGTTGGTGATAAGCATGGTTGGTGGTGGCAGGCATGATGTTGGCAATAGTAACGTTGGGAAAAGAAAGATTTTTAGCTTAATATTTGTTTCCTTTCTCACTGTTAAAAGTCACAGAATTCTACCTTCATAAAATGAATTGAAGGGATAGATAAGGAAGATAGATAGAAAACAACAATTGCAGCTTCATTGGTTTTCTGTTTGATCCCACGGCCCCGAACATTAGGTTAGGCAAACATTAAGTTATCCATATAAACTGTATCGATTTTCATTTTGACACAAGACACTCCATGGTTTGTGACTTGGGGTTCATTTTCATTGAACATTAAGTCCTGCACCCCCTTTCATAGGACTACCTAACCCAGACACTTCTTCATTGTCTTTTCTTTTTATCTATATGCTTATTTTTATTTCTTGGTGTAACATCACTTGCCAACTTGAAACCATAATGCGTTTCTTGTATAATGCTTCGCCCATCACTGCTTCCCTATTTTTTGAAAAACAAAAAAGAAAAAGAAAACAGGAACACCACATTTGTCACAGTTTCTTGCTCCTCCTGTCTTTGTTCTTCCATAATCTCTGCTTTATTTTTTCATCTTCATGAGTCTTTGTTCTTCTATGTTATACTATCAGTCCCCCACCCTCTTTTTTTTTCTCTCTATCATGCCTTTCAGGAGACAGCAGCTGGGCGTTCCCCCTGTAATTGGAAAAGGTTTTCTCTCGCGGCTGAATAAAATCGCCTGTCATTGGCCAGATTGAATATTGTAGACAACCTTCGTATGTGAATCGATCAACCTCTCGCCCGGGGTGTTAAAAAGAAAAGAAAAATGAAGGAACAACTCGGAGCGACAAGCGAGCCCCTGTCGCCCTCGAATCAAGTCTCACCTTCTTCAGGAGGGCTTCACCTCGTGGAGTCCCGTCGGTGTCCGCGAACACGCCTGCGCTCTTACACGGGGTTTATTTACACGGTCTGTTAACGGTTCGTCGAACGCGGTTCGACAGACACGTGTTTAAAGTGATGTGTGAACGGGGTATTTGGTTGTCGAACACGTTGGTTAAACCCCAAATACCCCGTTCACACATCATCACTTTAAAGACGTGTCTGTCTGTCTGTCTGTCGAGCCGCGTTCGACGAACCGTTTGACCGTGCAAATAGACCCCCTCTTACTGACGCTTCCCTCAACAGCGATGATGATGTTTACAAGCGTCGTCTCATCTTCTTTCCCCTTTCGTACTAAAGGTACGTTTTGCACCTTACGATTATTTTCAGCCTATCGCAGTCACTGACGAATGCCGCGCATCATACCTCCTGGTATCATATTCGGTAAAACGCGTTGGTTGTAGGTTCGGTTAGAATGATCAACCTCGTACTCTGCAGCTCGAAGCAAAACCGCCCCATTCAAAGAAAAAAAAAATTGCTCCAGACAGTCGTTTGACGATCATCGTTGAACGATAATTAATTAATCGCAGCGAGCAAAACGTACTTTGAGAGGAGCACCCTCGGTATGAGTTTGCGCTCGTAAGTAAATGAACATGTAAAGGCGTAAATATATGGAATAAGTAAATAGATAAATGAAGAAGTAGGTGGGTAAATAAATGAATGTTAAGTGAATAAATAAGTGATAAAATGTACTTAAAATGGTCCTTGCTCGTAAATGAATTAATATGGAAAGCATTGAATATTTGGAGTTGGTAAATAGATACTGTAGACAAATTAAAAAGTAAATGGGTAGATAAGTTAATATTAGATAAGTATAAAAGTAACACAAATAGATAGAAATATGAAGTGGTTATGTCTTGTTTACCTATTGAGTACAAAGACCTTGGAACTATTCCACCACACGGGGTCAAAGGCAACGGTGTTTGCCGCAGCTCAGCGCCTCCTGGCGTGCACACATTCCCCACATTTCAGACACTGTCACCGTGAAGACGACTGAAGCTGCAGCATCGCGTGCGTGGAATTCAGACCTGAAATATTGTTTCAGCTGTGTGTCTTGTCAGCCCCTGATCAACCAACTTGGACAAATATCATTCGAATTCTTAGAAAGCTGTAACTCTCTGGGTTAATAGTATGTAAACATGTATATAAACATATACCTCTCACGTGAAGTGAGTGGAAGGGGACGGGTTATATATTAAAGTGCTTGAGCCAAGTGTGGAGGCAGTGAGGCTGATGGGAAGACCGAGAAGGGGATCGAATGAGATTATGAAAAGGGTGTTTGGGGAGGAAAAGAATAACGGTTGAAGAAGTGGGATTGCTTGTGCATGGAGGAGGGGAGTGGAGAAGAGGCATCAGGGAGGAGTAGGAGAAGAGGAGGAGGAGGAGGAGGAGGAGATGCATTAAGAGTAAGGGAAGGTGGAAGAGAAATGAGAGGGGAATTGAGGATAAACAGGGGAGACAGCAGAGGGAAAGGAATAAAGAAGGAGACAACATGGGATTTCTGAGAATGCGGCTGCATAAAACGGTGGTGAGGGTTATATCTTAGTTGTGCCTTCTCCACTTTCATTTGGTCTGAGGGCAAAATAAACATGTCAGGCGTGGCCAGAGTGGCGACCTCTTTCGTATGTAAAGATGTGCGTGTCATGCGGAGGGTCTTGCATGGGCAGCTGTCTTTTTTTCTTTTTCTTTTCTTCTTCTTCAGAGGGTTAGCTGGTGTAGGTGTTCTCCAACTACTTTCTTTTGACCAGTGAAAGAAAGAAAGAAAGAAAGAAAAAAAAAAGACTGCTGGTGGTTGTGTGAATTACCTGAGGATAGGAAGCTTGAGTCGCGAGGAGAATAGCTCGGGACAGTGGTGGTGGTGGAGGAAAGAAGGAGTCAGCCACCTTTTCCCGGTGTGTTTGGGCAGCCCTACAGAGTTTCCTTATTCCTGGTTCCGGCTCGGCAGTCCGATGACAACGTCATTGAAAAAGAATAGTGCTTCACACTAATTTCTTATTTATTTGTATATTCATCTATTTATTTATTTATTCATTTATTTGTTTTCTTATTTATTATTTGTATTTCTTCTTTTATTCTAATTTCTTTGCTTCTTCATTCATCTATGTATTTGTTTCCAGATTTATTGATTTATCATCATCATCATCTATTTATTGATTCATTTTGAATTTAGAGGTGTTCTCAGTCAAATTGTTTGCCTCCATCTCGTTTAGCGTTAATTGAGCACCCTAGCGGCATGGGCAGCTTGCCAGCATCGAGGCTAAAGTTAACCTAATGAAAGGTGTCGTCAGGTTTGATTACTACTTTGCCTGTGGTTACTCCACTTGTACAGTTTATTCTGGCTTCAGACTGCTGGTTTCATTCAGGTCATGAAAAGGAGAACGGGGTGTGTGTGTGTGTGTGTGTGTGTGTGTCCGAGGTTTAGAATCGAACAAGAGACCCTCCGAGGGCGTAAGGTCGAACTTAGGAGCTCTGTGTCCGGGGCCGGGAATCGAACTCGACACCTTCAGGAGTCGTGTCCACGGCCTGGGATCGAGCCGGGATCGTTGAGCTCTTATTATAAGAACCAGTACAAGCGACAGACCAGTAATATTGGTGCCACACTTTGCGGTGGCTGGCGTCGGGTGCGGCGGCCAGATGATTGTCTGCAAGTTCAACTAGCTTAATAAAATCACCTGGCGACAGCAAAGCCTCCCTGGCTGTCGCCAGGTGATTTTATTAAGCTAGTTGAACTTGCAGACAATCATCTGGCCGCCGCACCCGACGCCAGCCACCGCAAAGTGTGGCACCAATCAAGGTCTAAATATACAGGTCAGACCGTTAGAATTCTTCTGCGCAGCTTCTGACGTCATTAGGCTGGGTCCATTTTCTCTTTGTGAAACACTGAAGAAAACTGTGAAACGCTAAGGAAGACAGGAACTATAATATTTTATATATCATATATATATATATATATATATATATATATATATATATACATATATATTATATATTATATATTCATATATATAGACAGGAACTATAATATTTTATATATATTCATATACATATTTCATATAATATTTGTCAGAATATAACTAATTGCGTGGAGCGGTGCGAGCGAAGGCAACAACCTACCCGAACGACGGACCAGCTTCAACTGACAGCTATAGGACCCGTGAACCCGACTTTGAACAGCCAGGTGACGTTCACGGGCCCGCTGCGCCAACTCCCTCGAAATTCGGTCGGAAGTGGTTAGACCTGTTATTCCTTAGATCTTGGCACCAATATCATGTTCCGGTGAAAGAACGAACGGGGGCCCACGTCGTCAGGCGCGTGCCGAAACGGATCGGTTTTCTGTTGTGGCGGGAGATGGTCAATCATTTGTTGTCACACTTTTGATGTGTTGTGCAGTGGCGCGGTGTGACGACACTTGTTGGTGATTCCCGTCCTCTTCGGGTATCGCCATATGTTTTGCTTTACCTCCCTTCAGTGCGGTGACTCTATGATACCATTCACACACAACCGCCCAGTTTTTCCTTGACTATGCGGTACCGCCGCGGTTTCCACTCGGATCAAACGGCTACTGGGAACAGAGCCGTAATGTAATTTGATTAAGGTCGGTGATTTTATTCATCTAATGGTCTGGGTGATCAAGGTTTTGTTTAAAGTATAGGCACACCCCATCTTCTTCTTCTTCTTCTTCTTCTTCTTCTTCTTCTTCTTCTTCTTCTTCTTCTTCTTCTTCTTCTTCTTCTTCTTCTTCTTCTTCTTCTTGTGTGTTTTCCCTCTGCCCCTCTTATAACCTATCAGGGTGTCTTCACAATATCATTGACCAACGGGTAGACGGGAATTACTAGTGGCGGCGCATCAGCGTGGCCACGGGCAGCGCCTGCTGCCCAGAACAATATTCAACAGGTTCTACTGTAGTGCATACGTCAAAAACAGATGGTTATATTCTAATCATATATATGATATAGAGAATATTATATATGTAATCATATACATAGCTTGTTTCATCAAGCAGTCTTCATGCGCTTGAGTTATTAAAAAAAAAGAGGAGGAAATATCATATTATCACAAATAAACTCTTGGATGGGGCTGGGTCGTGTAGCTTTTATCTGGAAGTGTGGTTTTAGGTCTTTTGTTACTCATTATATTCATGTATCTATTTTCATCTATTTATAAAAAAAAAAAAATTGTGAGGGCGTTATGTGGAACGTAAGGTATATCTCCCCCCTCCCTCCCTCCCTCCCTCCGCCTTTTATAATGTATTGATTCGTGATTGTTGTTATTTTGTTGTTGATGTGTATGCGTGTGTGTGTGTGTGTATGCACTTTTCCATGGTTGCATATTTGACCGAGAATTGTAGCTACTGACTGTTGTTGTTCTTGTTCTCTGTCAGTTTACGATAAACAGGTGTTAATTTTGGTCTAGTTATTACTTTTATCTTTTGACGATTGATGTATTCGCATTTATTTTCATTTTTCGTTTTATCTTTATCTTATTTTGTAAAAAGAGATTTTTTTTTCACCTGAATTTTCTCATTCTTGTCCAAATTTATCAATTATTATTCTTTTTTTTTTATTTCACTTTCTTATAAGAAGAAAACATTCGCCAAACATTTCACTGCCGTCCAAATGTATTTACAATTTTCTTCTTCTTTATTTTGATCGAGAATAATCCTTCCCTTCACTTGCCAAAAATTTCTACTGTTGTCCTCACGTACTTACATTCGTTTTTATTTCATTTTTATCAAGAACGGTCCTTTTCCTCACTTGCCAAACATTTCCACTCCTCTTCTTGTCCACAGTTTCCTTTCCATTTCTTCTTTCCATTCTTGCCCATTTCCGCCGCGTTGCTCCTCTCTCTCTCTTCTCTCCCCTTTCTCTCTCTCTCTCTCTCTTCTCTCCCCTTTCTCTCTCTCCCCTTTCTCTCTCTCCTTTTTCTCTCTCTCCTCTCTCTCTCTTCTCTCCCCTTTCTCTCTATCTCTCTCTCTTTCTCTCCTCCCCTTCCTCCGTTCTTTATCCCACCTCTTCATTCCTCGTCGCCGCTCTTTCACTCTTGTGTGTTCATCATTTTCCCTTTTAATCAGGCAGGCACCGCACACTTTCTCGTGTCCCCCTCCCCCCCTGCTATTCCACTCCCCTATACCCCCTCTCTCCCCCATCCCCCTTTTGTCGCCTCGTTCCCTCCCTCCCTCCCCCTTTTTATGCCGAAATTTGTTTATTACTTGGTGTCTCTTCCTTACAGCAGCTCGCCTCTCTTCATCATTTTTCTCTTCCTCCTCCTCCTCCTTCATTCTATCCCTCCTCCTCTTCCTCTTTCTCCTCCCTCTTCTCCTCCTCCTCCTCCTCATCATCATCACCTTCCTCCTCCTTCATTTTACTTCTCTTCCTCCTATTCCTTCAATTTACCCCTCCTCCTCTTCCTCCTTCATGCTAATCTTCCCCCTCCTCCTCCTGCTCCTTCTCCCCTCCTCCTTCACTTTATTCCTTTTCTTCGTACTCCTCCTCCTCCTCCTCCTCCGTCTCTTCTTGTTTCTCCTCCTCCGTCTCCTCCACCTCCTCCTCCTCTTCATTGTCCTCCCCCCGCTGCTCCTCATGCTACTGCTCCTCCTTCCCCTCTTCGTCCTCCTCCTCCTCCTTTTTCCCCTCTTCTTCCTCCTCCTCCTCCTCCTTTTTCCCCTCTTCTTCCTCCTCCTCCTCCTCCTTTTTTCCCTCTTCATCCTCCTCCTCCTCCTTTTTCCCCTCTTCGTCCTCCTCCTCCTCCCTCCCCCTCTTTCTCCTGCTCCTCCTCCCCCCTCCACCTTTGGCCGAGTGAATGCAGAGGAACCCAACCCCTTGGACGACGAGGATAAGCGTTGTCAGGGTTTCGTCTCTCTCTCTCTCTCTCTCTCTCTCTATCTATCTATCTATCTATCTCTCCCTCGCTCTCCTGTGGCGCCCTCACGGCTGAATGAAGATCAAATGGCGGCAGTGGAGAGAATAAAGTCCTCCAAGTTTTTTTTTTTTTTTTTAGAGAGAGAGAGAGAGAGAGAGAGAGAGAGAGAGAGAGAGAGAGAGAATAGCAACTGTAAAATAGAAAAATACTTAATAGAATTGGAAGGAAGAAAGGAAGGAAGAGGAAAGGAAAGAAAGGGTCAGAAGACTTGGTAACGGGAGGAGAGGATTGAAGGATGAAAGGGGCGGGGGGGGGGGGAACCTTCCAATAGGGACCTCCTTGGACGGGAAAATTGGACTTGGACGATCCCCATCCCCCTTCCCTCTCCCTTCCGGGGGGGAGGGAAGGGAGCTGGGAGAGACCTTTCTTGGTCATGGTGGGGAGACTGAATTGTGGGGGAGAGAGGAGATTTTGTTCGGCTGAATCGAGTCTCCAGGTCTGGGATCCGTCGGGGGGGGAGGGGGGGCGGACCAGTCGCGCCGAGGAAGAAGAAGAATGGGGAGGGAGGCACCAAGCTGATCATGACGTGGAGGGAGAGGAGGAGGAGGAGGAGTAGGTGCAGGAGGAGGAGGAAGAGGTGGAGGTGGAGGTGGAGGAGGAGGAGGTGAAGTAGTGGTAGTAGTAGTAGGAGGAGGAGGAGTAGGAGGAAATGGAGGAGAAGGAGGAGGAAGTGGAGGAGGAGGAGTAGGAGGAAATGGAGGAGAAGGAGGAGGAAGTGGAGGAGGAGGAGGAGGTGAAGTAGTAGTAGGAGGAGGAGGAGGAGTAGGAGGAAATGGAGGAGAAGGAGGAGCGGGGAAGGAAGCGTAGGTGGAGGAGGAGGAGGAGGAGGTGGGAAGAAAGTAAAATCAAGGGATTTGAGTCGGTGTCAGATCGCCTATATGATGACGATTCTTCTTTATTAGTTTATTTCCTTGTATTATCTTTTATAGGTTTATTTTAGTGTTTATCTATCTGTCAATTTGTGTATTTCTATTTTCTATTTTCATTTTTTTCATGTAGATGATTGTTTATTTAATAATTCTTGTTATATTCTGCATGTGATAAAGACTGTAGGAGCTTCAATGAAACGCCGGATTGATGGTTGGTTTTACTGATCAGCCCGTACACTAGGGGCACAAGTGTATGACTGTGTCCCGTGGGGGTGGGAGGCTAACTGAGGTGTAGCACTGCATTCGGTGCGAGCTCCACTCGCCCAGTTGCCAGATGCCTCCATCCTACAACTCCCCCTTCAAAGTAATTGCACGCAGGCAATCTTTTAGTGCAATTCTTGTACAACAAAATAACAAGAGAAAACAAACAAACAAACAAAGAAGATATTCTTGTCATGTTGGTTACATAACACGTAGAATAACGAAAATACACTATGAACTGACGTTGTCCTGAATGTGTATTACGTGACATAGTCTTTGAGCCACCGTGGTGGTCTAATTTGTCGCTTGGCCGGGGTGCGGTGTTCGGGGCTGGGTGGGTTCACTAGTTCCGTTTCTGGCGTTCGTTGGTTCACGTCACTTGATTGATTAGCATGCGGTGGGGTGTTGCATGGTCGCAGGTGATTTCTCGTTCTTAGCGAGATTCGTCCACTACCATCTAGCCGTATGATGTATTGCCTGTTTCCCTTGTCCTCCACCACTGTTCCTGCCCTGTTCCACGTCCCGGAATGTTGATCCTGTACCAGAACCCTGTTACCGGGGAGTAGGGGGGAAAGGCGCCTCGTGCTGGTGTGCTCTTGTAGCACACTTTCGATATGCTCCCCCATCTGCCGTTCACGCCTTCGGAGGGTCCGCCCCCAAAATTTGTCAACCTGCAGACGGCATGCAATAGCTGGTACTCCATCTCGTAACTGGCGGCCTGTCGCCAGTTGTGCCGGGGATTTGTTGATGTCCCGGAGTGGTGTGTTGAGATATTGTAGGAGTGCCAGCGATGCGTTGTCGGTGTCCAGGCTCCCGTCCGCACTGATGTTACCACGCAGCACACGTTTTGCAGTTTTTACAGCTGCCTCTGCTCTCCCGTTTGATTGTGGGTAATGGGCTGACGATATACGCACGGTCACTCCCCATCTTTTCAAGAATGTGCGCATTTCTTCACTCCCAAGGTTGGTTCCCCCATCCATGGATAGTTGTTCGGGGGCGCCCCAGCGACAGAAATACTGTCGCAGCCGGTCTCGAATTTCACACGCAGTCGTGCCCGCAGCGAGGTGTGACACTTCCAGCCAGCCCGTGAGCCGGTCTGCGTACACCAGGTAGTGGTGTCCTTCCAGCTGGCATATATCCGTCACCGTCTGTTGAAACGGGTAGCAGGGAGGTGGAGTGAGAATTAGTGGCTCTGGGGGTTGTGATGGTGCGTGCGTGTTGCAGATTACGCAGGAGGAGCGGTGGTGACGTAAATCACCTTCAATGCCTGGCCAGTATACCGTTTGTCGCGCCCTTCTTAGCATCGAATCCATTCCTTGGTGGCCTGCATGGAGGTGTTCTGCCACTTGCTGGCGTAGATTGTCTGGGATTACTAGGCGCGGGTGGTTCTGGTCGTACACGTATGTGACGAGGCCACGTGACACGCCCAGCCTGTCTCTCACACTGTAGTATGGTCTGAGACATGCCAGTTCCTGTGTCCTCTGGGGATGCCAGTCTTCAGCCAGTACCCTGGCTATCAGCAGCTGGTAAACAGGGTCGTCGTGTGATGCCTGTAGTACCATCTCTTCGTCAAGAGTGAGGCTGTCGCTGAGGTCCAGTGCTGCCACCACAGACGCTGCTACAGCCGCTGCCAGCTCCTCTTCGTACACTTCATCTTCAGACTCTGGTGGCGTCTTCATGGAGGGATATCTAGAGAGGAAGTCGGCGGCGCAGTTCCTTTTACCAGGAAGATAGCGTATGGTGAAACGATACTGCAGCGTTTGTTCTTTCAGGCGGAACAGGCGCGGATTGATAATGTCTGTGAGAGCCCTGTTGCCCAGTAACCCAACTAGCGGGCGGTGGTCGGTCACTAGTACTAGGTTAGGGCATCCTAGCAGGAAGAGGCGGGCCTTTCGGAAGCACCAGGCCACGGCCAGGGCCTCCCCTTCGATGGGAGCGTAGCCTGTCTCTGCCGTGGTGAGGTGGCGGCTGCCACAGAGGGCCAGACGCCATCCTCCTTTGCAGCAGAATGGTGCATCAGCTGACGCACAGGGGCAGTACTGTTGGAGGATCACAAATCCAATCCCTTCTTTGCTCCAGTCAGTGATGGCCACCGTGGGTCTAGTTTTGTTGTAGTATGCTAGACCGTCACTGGCCAGTTGGCAGATGGTGTTTTTGGCTTGCCGTAGTTTCCCCTGTAATTGCTCGTCCCAGTAAACCTTCTTTCCTGCCGGTTTCTTAAGAAGGTCTCTGAAGGGGGACATCACTGGGGCAGTGGCCAGGAATGGTGCTAGTTGATTCACAAAACCAAACCAAGACCTCACGTCTGTGATTGTGGGTTGTGCTGGCATGGTAAAGTCACGTATGGCTGCCAATTTGTCGTCTGTTGGCCTGTATTCCTCCCAACCAAGGTGGAAGCCCACGAACTCCACTTCACGGCGGCAGAACTTGAATTTCTCAGGCTTCAAGGTGATGCCTTTCCTAGCACAAAGCTCTAGAAATTCGTATGTGTGCCAGAAGGCCCCTTCAACACTGGAGTCATAGAGCAGTGTGTCG
This sequence comes from Oratosquilla oratoria, assembly GCF_046742065.1. Classification (NCBI taxonomy): domain Eukaryota; kingdom Metazoa; phylum Arthropoda; class Malacostraca; order Stomatopoda; family Squillidae; genus Oratosquilla; species Oratosquilla oratoria. The sequence continues at coordinate 98,792 of NW_027467511.1, forward strand.
TCAACACACTTGTGCTTGCGGGGGAAGTCTGCTACCGCGTCATCGAATCTTCTGGTGTAGGCGTCCGTGGCAGAGCAGTGCCCCATGGGTGTGCGGCAGTATTGATACCGCCCCCATGGTGTGATGAATGTTGTGAGACGTCTGCTCTCCTCTTCCAGCTCAACCTGATGAAACCCCCAGTGTGCATCGGCCACCGTCTTATAGGAGTGCGGGGGCACATCAGACACCATGTCGAAGGGAGCAGGGGTGTGGTGCGTTTCCCGCAGGCAGCTAGCGTTCAATTTCTGAAAGTCAACTGTCCTCCTTGGCTTTCCCGATTTCTTTGCAACCACAACCATCCTAGCACACCATTCAGTGGCCTCCCCTGCTGGTACAGGCCGAATCACTCCTCTTCTGACGTCGTCATCGAGCTGCTTTTTGACTTCGCTTGCCCAGTGTTTGGGGATGGAGGCTGGTGTGTGGCACGCATAGGTGCGCGCGTTTTCTTGAAGGTGGATGTGATGTGGCGGGCCCTGCATCACCCGTAGTGGGTACCTCTCCGTGTTGAAGGTTGAGGAGGAGAACTGGCGCAGCAGCCAATCCTCGAGACGAGGTACATTCTCTTCGAGTGGTGGGAGAGGGATTTTAGTAGGTCTTGAGGGGACGTCGTTGCCCATGTCGTCATACACCTGCTCCGCGTTGGCGACAAGCGGCAGTGGCCGGGGAAAATTTGCGTCGATGAGGCCCAGTTCTTTGCAGGTGGTGAATGATAGGTACATACGCTCCACGGACCTGACGAAGTACACATCTTGAACAGTAGAGCGTCCGTGTATGCCGATGCGGCATGGCGTCGCACCCAGGCTGGTGATGGGAATCTTTGCTAGGTCTCTGATGCCTGCCCGACGCTGTAGCTGCGCAGGCTTGAGACCCAATGACGTCATCATGGCCGGGCCGGCTACGCACACCTGTGCCCCGGTATCAGCCACAGCAGTCACTTTGATTCCCACCTTGCTCGCCAGTGGCCCCACACATACCTGTAGAACAGGCTCGGGGCTCAGGGTCGCCGAGCCGATAATTATGCCGCTCACCAGTTTACTTGCCTCCTGTGTCCTAGATGATCTGCACACTCTCCTGAAGTGACCTCTTTTTCCGCACGCCCCACACTTGCGACTAAATGCGGGGCATGACGTCTTCTCGTGGCCGTGCTTTTCACCACAGTTGGGGCAATGTTTGGCCCCTGTTTTGGGAGGGGCATCCGCAGGAGAACGGCGGTGGGCAGTTTTTTGCCGGATGTGATGGCTGGCGATAGGCGGCAACTAGAGGTTCCTCATCCTCGCTTATGTCACTGGTGGCAATGTCGGTGCCTGCCACCGCATGTTCTCGCGTAAATTTTGCCGCGTCGCGCTGGGCTGCTTCATAGGTCGAGCAATAGCCACGTAGGTCGTCCATGTCCTTGAAAGAATCACACCGTCGGAACACGTCTTGCTTTAGGGCGGGGTCATGCAGACCCACCATCACTTTGCGCAATAGCATGTATTCTGAAAGATCACTATCACAGTCAGGGCATCGGAACCCACACTCACGAGCCTCTTGGGCGCAACGCGTCATGTAGATTCCCACTGACTCACCTGGGGCCTGGCAGGTGCTGAAGAAGTCCGTCCATTTCACAGCCTGGTTCGTCGACTGTAGAACGAGCCTTTCAATGGCGTCCAGGGCGCTTGTAGGGTTCAGGGCCTCCCATTGTTCTGAGCTGAACCTTGCGTCCAGGGCGCACTGGAGGTCGGGAACACAGAGCAGTCGCACGTGGAGCACGGCTTCCTGGTCAGGCCATGCGGCGAGTCGCAGCCATGTCTGAACCGAGCGGCGCCATGTCCGGAATCCTGCAGGCGTCATCTCCATTCCACACTTCTCTGGCGTAGCGGCAGTGGGAACTCTGTGGCCCGAGGGGCGGTGTGAGAGTAAGGATGCCATGCTGTTGAGAAGGTCCGCAACTTCTGGCGTAGTAGCGGCACGGTTTGGTCTCCGTGCCGAGCCGGTTCCGCTGGTTCTAACCCTTGGGCGGCGTGGCGTAGCCATTGTGGGTGTAGGTGCGCGTTTAGTCCCGTATCACTGCGCCATGTAGGAGCTTCAATGAAACGCCGGATTGATGGTTGGTTTTACTGATCAGCCCGTACACTAGGGGCACAAGTGTATGACTGTGTCCCGTGGGGGTGGGAGGCTAACTGAGGTGTAGCACTGCATTCGGTGCGAGCTCCACTCGCCCAGTTGCCAGATGCCTCCATCTGAGTCAATAAGAACAAAAATGTACGAAGTGTTGTCGAAGGGAAAGGTTAGGTTCGACGTTGGAAGAATTGAGGCAGAACTTGCTGATATGCGAGTGTACGCATCACGTGACAATCGATTTCTCCGCGTGATGTAGAGGTAATGCTGCTATTATGAGTGAAGGTGTTGAAGAAGCGGCTGGACAATGAGTAGCGCCAGGGGATTTTGTTCTTTTTTGAGGGGGGGAAGGGCGCGTTGGTGTTGCGGACCTCAAAGCCCTGAAAGGGCTCTCGCTCGACCCCGACCCCGGCAGTAACCAGAATGAAAGCATAAATGTGCGTCACTGCATTGAGAGGGTTAAAAGCTTTGATGATGTGTGAAGAAGGTGGCGCTGGTGGAGGAGGAGGAGGAGGAGGAGGAGGGAGATGGCGGCGGCGGCGGGTGTTGTGTTGTGTTGTGTTGTGTTGTGTTGTGTTAGCCAATTATTACACCACTCCTTCCGGTAACACTTTCCTTATCTTTTACACTTTCTTTTTTCTTTTTTGTTTTCTTTTTTGCGTTGCCCAGCTTCTAGTCTGGTTTATTATCCAGATTTTTTTTTACTTGTTCAGCCTCGTCTGGTCTGCTATTACTATCTTCCTTTGTTTTTTCTCTCTCTTTTTTTTGGGGGGGTGGTGGAGGAGGGTGATATCGACTGTCTTTCCTTCCTCGTCCATATCTTAAGTATTTATATTTCTTGTCATACTTCTTGTCTTCAGACTTCTGATTTTCTCTTTTTCCTCTTCTTTCTCGTCCTCTTTCTCTTCTTTCCCCTCCTCCTCCTCCTCCTCCTGCTCCATTTGTTCCTCTCTCTACTCCTACTCTTGCTCTTGCTCTTCCACCTTTTTTCTATCCTTATCTCTATTTCTACTCCTCTTTCGCTTCTGCCTTCTCTTCCCCCTCCTCCTCCTCCTCCTCCTCTTCCTCCTCTTCCTCCTCCTGCTCCATTTGTTCCTCTCTCTACTCCTACTCTTGCTCTTGCTCTTCCACCTTTTTTCTATCCTTATCTCTATTTCTACTCCTCTTTCGCTTCTGCCTTCTCTTTCCCCTCCTCCTCCTCCTCCTCCTCCTCCTCCTCCTCCTCCTCCTGCTCCATTTGTTCCTCTCTCTACTCCTACTCTTGCTCTTGCTCTTCCACCTTTTTTCTATCCTTATCTCTATTTCTACTCCTCTTTCGCTTCTGCCTTCTCTTCCCCCTCCTCCTCTTCCTCCTCCTCTTCCTCCTTCTCTTTCTATCATTTTTACCTCTGCTTTCGCCTCTTCCTCCTCCTCCTCCTATTCCTGTAACGCGGTTAGTGGTGCTTAGTGGTGGGGGATGCGGTGGTGTTAGTTGTAGATTGGTGGTGACTGGTGGTGCATGTGTGGTGGTGGTGGTGGTGATCAGGGTGGTGTTGGTGATTGTGAGTTGATGGTGGTGAGTGGGGTAGAGATTGTGGATTGATAGTGATGGTGGTGGTAAGGGATGTTGTGGTGGTGGTAGTAATGGTGATGGAAATTATGGTGATAATGGTAGTGATGGTGGTGGTGGTGGTGGTGGTGACGGTGTTGGTTGGTTGGTGCGCCGTCAGAGGAAGTTGTGTGTGGTGCAATGAGGTGCCTGAGTGAGCTGTGCTGGAGACGCCATGACAGTGAAAATAAACATCCCCGCTATTCTCACATGTCACGCTCAAGTGTGTCTTCAAGTACATATGAGGAGCCGCGTGCTGTAGGGGCTCAAGCGCCAAATTAGGAATTCCGAGTAATTAAGCGTTAGAGTATGGGTACATATTACGGACATTATTTACGCGTAAAAATCAAACTGTAATATATCATTTGAAAGCTTTCGAACAGATCTTTTTTGCCATGTGTTTTTCATTATTTTTTTTGTTGCATATTATTATTGAAATATGCAAATTTATGCACACTTATGTACGATTCCCAATATTCCCAATGTGTGTGGCATGTAAATAAACATTCAAAATGGAAGGTAAATACATGTATAAAATATGTAATATAGTATGAATTTCAATATCCATTGTAATTATTTTTAATGATTTTTTTAAATTACTTTTTTTTATTTTTTATTTTTTTTTTTTACTTTTTTTTTTTTTACCAGACAGAGACAAATCGCAATAAATACATGAAATTCACACAATATTAGTCACACTCACCATTCCAGGGAAGATGTTGTGCCCACGTAACTTGAATAAGGGGGGTGGGGGGTTAGTAATCGAGGATGTCGTCTGGCCCCTCATGCACGTCTACCTCACTCTCCCCAACTCTAACCCCTCGATACAGTGGGAATAAGGTAGAGAATCCTATCCCAGTCTATTGCCCCATGATCTAGAGGAGATGGAGCACCCAGAACATGCAAAAACCTGAAATGGCGGGAACTGGCGCTTGAGCCCCTACAGCTCCTCATATATAATAGGGGGATGGGAGGCGCGGTAATCTACTGCAAGGAGTAGGCTGGACTCTTCGTGTGTAATCCAATATGAATATTCACACACTTGTACACACACACACACACACACACACACACACACACACACACGCATTTATACACGTGTATATGCACTTGCAGACTTTCATACATTTGTACAAACACTTGTACTATATGACACAGGCACACACACACACACACACACACACATGCATTTATACACATTTATATACACTTGCACACTTATACATTTGTAAACACACACTTGTACTATATGACACAGGCGCGCGCGCACACACACACACACACACACACACACACACACACACACACACACACACACACACTTGAGCTGTCATGTGATGTAACATATCCTTAAGCATGCATGTGACGGGCAAAAGACGAAATTGTCTCCTCCTCTTTGAGTCGTCTCGTGAGGCCCACAGGAGAAGCTACAACCCTTAATGGCCAATAATGAATCATCATCATCATCACTTGGTAGTCAGTCATCTGTGGACCAACGCCTCTCTCCCCAAGCTTGACACAACAACTGCCCGGCCAGCCTCACTTCTTCCCTGCCTGCAGCAGCAGCAGCAGCAGCAGCAGCAGTATCCTCCTCCCCTCTCCCCCTCCTCCTCCTTCCCACCCTCCCCTTTCCTTCCTTCCTTCCTTCCTCCCCCCCTTCCCCTTCTCCCCTATTCCCTTCCTCTTCCCTCCCATCCCCTTCCTCTTCTCCCTCTCCCCCACCACCCCTTTCATCCTCTCCCCTACCACCCCCTTGACCCTCTCCCCCACCACCTTTACTCTCTCTCCCATCTTCTTCTTTCCGTGTCCTCCCCACACACCTTCCTCTTCCTCCACACACCCTTCCTTCCTTCCTTCTTCTCCGACATTTATCTATTTCTTCTACCTTTCCTCCTTTCTCTTCTCCCCTACTTTCTCCCCCCTTCCCCCTCCCCCTCCCTCACCCCATTTCTCTATCCCCCACCTCCGTCCGCTTCTCCCCTATTTCCTTTACCTTCTCCCACTCCCTTTCCTTCCCCTTCTCTCCCCCACTTCCTTTCCCTTCTCCCCCGCCCCCTCCTCCCCCTTTTTCCTCCCTCACCCCGCTTCTCTTCTCCCCCACTTCCCTCACCTTCACCACCACTTCATTCGCCTTCTCCTCCTCCTCCTCCTCACACTCCCCCCACCCCGTTTCTCTCTCCCTCCCTTCCCTACCCCCTCCCCTCCCCTCCCCTTCCTCTCCCCCTTCTCTTCCCACTCCCTCCCTCCCTCTCTCCTTTCTTTGAAAGTGAGAACCAAGAGGTACAGAGTATTAACAACTGAGAAGAAGGAAGAACCCCAGAAGGAAGTGGTGTATCATACTCTTGCCACTTGCCCGTCCATCACCACCACTACTACTACTACTACTACAGAGGAGATGAGACTGAAAGGATGGAAGCCGTGTGTGCGCTTACCTAATCATATTTACCTAATTGTAGTGTACAGGAAAGGAACAACACTCGTGAGGTCCCGTCTCCTAATCTCCAATTACATACTTAGTCTTAAATTCATGTGTAGGTCCAAATAATTATGTCCTTGTTTTTAAATTGTCGTATTTAGATTTGAATTCATGCATTGTTTGTCTGCCCTATCCAAAGTAACTCTTCGCTTTACCAAAGTAAACCTGAATATAGCATAAAATAACGTAATATCGCCTAGACTGTTTTGAGCAAAAATAAATAAATAAATAAGTAAGTAAATAAAGAAATGAAAAAATACATTACTCGATACGATCAGAGTACGGTAAAAAAGTAATAAATTCTCAAGCGAGAATATGTTTGACAACTTAAAAGTCATGCTAGACTAGCAAAAATAAAATAACGCTTAATTTTTCTTTTCCTAAAAAAAAATCTTCCTATAATATTTTCTCATTAAAATAGCCCAATGTAATGGGTGAATTATCTAGGACAATTATGAGAAATGTTTTCACCACTGCTCGACACGACGTCACACGGGAATATATAAGACAACTAAAAATTATGCTAAACTGGAAAAAAATCATGCTTATTTTTTATTCGTTATTAAAACTTAGGTTTTTATAATATGTTTTTATTAGAATAACCCATAGTCACGGGTGAATTATGCCCATTTAAGTATATTATGTGAAATGTTTTCACGACCGCGCGACATGACGTCAAACGGAAATAAATTAGGCAAGAACTAAAAATTATACTAGACTGGCAAAAATCATGCTTAATCTTTTATTCTTCATGATAGATTACGTTTTTATAATATTTTTTCATTAGAATACCCCAATGCCATGGGTGAATTATGCCAATTTTAGTATATTATGTTAAATGATTTCACGACCGCGCGACATGACGTCACACGGGAATATGATAGACAACTTGAAATTATGCTAGACTGGCAAAAATTATGCTTAATCTTTTATCCTTCATAGTAGATTAGATTTTTATGATATTTCTTCATTAAAATAGCTCAATGTCTTGGGTGAAATGTGCCCATTTTAGTATATTATGTGAAATGTTTTCATGACCGCGCGACATGACGTCATACGGGAATACGTTAGACAACAACTAAAAATTATGCTATACTGGCAAAAATCATGCTTAATTTTTTGTTCTTCATAACAAATTAGGTTTTTATATTTTTTCATTAAAATAACCCAATGACATGGGTAAATTATGCTCATTTTAGTATATTATGTGAATGTTTTCACGACCGCGCAAGTTGACATCACACGGGAATATGTTAGACAACTAAAAATTAAGCTAGACTAGATAGAATAATGCTTAATCTTTAATTTTTCATTATATTTTTTTCATTGAAATAGCCCAATGTCATGGTTGAATTATACCAATTTTAGTATATTATGTGAAATGTTTTCACGATCGCGCGACATGACGTCACACGGGAATATGTTAGAACACAACTAAAAACTATGCTAGACTGGCAAAGACCATGCTTAGGTCTTTATTCTTCATAATAAATTAGATTTTTATAATATTTTTCATTAAAATAGCCCAATGTCATGGGCGAATTATGGCCATTTTAGTATATCATGTGAAATGTTTTCACGACCGCGCGACATGACGTCACACGGGAATATGTTAGACAACTAAAAGTTATGCTAGACTCAAAAAATAATGCTTGATATTTCATTCTTCATAGAAAATTAGGTTTTTATATTTTCTTATTAAAACTACCCAATGTCATGGGTGAATCATGCCCATTTTAGTATATTATGTGAAAGGTTTTCACGACCGCGCGACATGACGTCACACGGGAATATGTTAGACAACTAAAAGTTATGCTAGACTGAAAAAAATAATGCTTAATATTTCATTCTTCATAAAAAATTAGGTTTTTATATTTTCTTATTAAAACTACCCAATGTCATGGGTGAATTATGCCCATTTTAGTATATTATGTGAAAGGTTTTCACGACCGCGCGACATGACGTCACATGGCCTTGTCCTGAGGTGTCCTACGTCGTACCTGTACAACCCGGAAGGCGAGCGAGCTCAGTATGACCACGACACTGACCAGACAATGACACTTCTCCGGATGGAGGCCATGGAAAGAACCCCGATAGGTAGGCACCCGCTCCCTCCCTCTCCAATGACGACGTCAATTTGTGACGTCTTGTTGCGAACGGAGGGACGAATGATGACGTCATATCGTATGACATATTTAGTGACGTCACAGATGCAACTTCAGGAGGTAAAATGAGTTCCTATAATACTTTCTCCTCCTTGACTTGCCTTTTTCCCTTCTCATCCTCTTCCTCTCTCTCTCTCTCTCTCTTTCCCCCTCTCTTTTCTCTCTTGCTCTCTCTCAGGGACGTTGCACTGGTTCGCTGTTCACCCGACGTCGATGAACCCGTCGAACGTGCTGGTGTCGTCCGACAACAACAACGAATAAGGGATTCATTCCCCTCCATCCATCCATCCATCCATCCAGCAGATTCGAAGCACAAATGAACCCTTGCTTGGTGCAAGGGA